>NC_140938.1:72663669-72743669 GCF_014529385.1 Adiantum capillus-veneris | reverse complement strand
GTTGTACTTGAGGTGGGAACCGAATCCAAGCTTGAGGGGCTTAAGGGCTGTGCTTGTGGTGAGAACTCGGCCCTAGGTTGAGAGGCTTGAGGTGTCACAAAAATCAAAGCAAATCCCTACAAGGAGGGGGCAAGCCATGCAAGAAGGGGGGGTGGTTGCTTGACCACTCTCTCTCCAAAGGGCACCCCTTTCCCAAGAGGCAAGTAGGCCACATGTCAAGCCCCTATCTAGGTTTCCCTCATGGTGTGCCTAAAGCCTATTGGTTGACCTCCAAAGGGGTCCAATGATAATTAAGTAAATTTAATTAATTTTTTTGCATTTATCAAGTCCTCTCTTTCATGGGGGAAAGGGGGACACTTGTCCCAAGGCTAGCATGCTTGCTTGGTATGACTCTTGCTTGTGATTGGCTAGGCCTGGAGGGGTCTAATGAGCTTCAAGCATGAGCTACAAGGGGGGTCAACCAAAGCAAGCTAGGGGACTGCTTGAGGGGTATACTCTTCCACACACACTCTCATTGTGTATTGTGCAAAGTGCAAGAGCTCCCTCTCCTTCTTGAAGCAAGTAGAGAGGTTGAGAGCCTACACCAACACTCTTGGCTATGGAATGCAAGTCCAACCAAGAGCCATGCTTCAATGCTTAAGCTTTCCATCTTCTCCATCTTCATTACTATGCTATTATGTATGCTAGCAAAAGAAGAGTGATGATAAATGAGGAACTAGTTCTTTCTCCTATGAAATGTTTCTTCTTCCTCTTCTCTACCCTCATTCCCTACTAGCTATCTCCACCTTTGAATGTGTTTGAGGTCTTGGGACTAAGGCTTGGGATAGTTAATGCTTTCCACAAAGTTCATGTTATGCTCGTGATGCATGAATCTTTCCATCTTCATTGCATCACCTACATCACAAGGAACACAAAGATTGTATTGTAACAAGTCTCTCTTGATGGGAGAGACTATAATACAAATGCTTATTGGAGGGGGAACCGGCTACACATAAATCCGGTCCTCAATTGTTGTCATGTTCTCTAAACTCTCTCTCTTGCAAAAGTATTGTTTATGCTAAGTTAACTAAACGCTATGTTTATGTTTCTACCATCAATTAAGTTCACCCGCTATGCTCACAAAGTAATTCCACAAAAGTACTTTTTCTAATTTTTGCTACTCTTAAAGTTAATCGGCCATGTCCATTACATTGGTATCAAAGCATTTGGTTTCTCTTTCTTTCTTAAGAAGAGAGGTCCTTAAGTAGCCTATAAATGGTTGAATTTGTTCATTATATTAGGGTAAGTGGGACTGGGATCTATTATCGGTTTTGTTGAGCTCACTATGTGGGATATGGTGCACACCTCGGGCAATTCGAACTTAATAATGGGGTCTTTTTTAGACTTTCCTACGACTTTACCATTATTGAGCCATAAGAAGTCCAAAAGGAGCTAGCCCTCAGTAATTTTGCAATATTAGACCCACTCCACTACTCTTTATAATTAACCACTTTGAGCCGTGGATGTCCTTTCAAATGCTATTTTCCAAACATTCATTTTTTGGCATGAAAAAGGCCGTAAAGGAGTGGTGGCGAAATCGTGCAAACCTCTCACCATCAAAAATTTCACCATCACAATAAATGTAATAAAACCTTTGTTAGCACTAGTGTTTTTATCGCCATCAAATTAGATGCAAATGGCTTTTTCTTCATTTTAGTGTTTTTAAAAGGTGTCTCCATATTGGTGTTGATTGATGTGAGGTATTAAAACCATAAGCACAAAGTCTTATCTTTGTCATAACATTTAATTCAATGTAGGAAAAGATAAAGCTTTTGGGTAACAATCACATTGTTTTCTATTTTTCTACTATCTTCTCTCTCTCTCTCTTTCTCTCTCTCTCTCTCTCTCTCTCTCTCTCTCTCTCAATTAAGAATGTCTTATCGATTATTTTATGTTCTATGGAGCAAGGAGGGCTTGGGATCCTTAACTCTAGCACTCAGGTGGAGGTACAATGTCCCAAGTTTATGGTAGCCATAGCAAGGTCAGACTTGGGCCATTATGGCCAAGGATATGATGGATAGCTCCGGAATACGCTCACAAGGTGGCCAGTGGAAAGGACTAGAGGTGCAAGACAAGCTGGTGACCCCACAGTGGGCCATCCTAAAACTTGGAGGTACGACAGGTGAGCTTATTAAAAAATGCAACATAGAAACATAGTCTTTGGAATGGGAGAGCTACCAAGGTACTTTCACAACTCTATATCTCAATGATCCCCTTGGATATCTAAGGCTGGAGGCATCCTTTTGACCTCTTTCTAGAGGGAAGATGCTAGAAAGGTTAATAACAAAGATATTAAACGTTTAGCCTCAGTGGGTTAGAAAGATTGTTGATCAATAGAGCTCTAAAACGGCTCGAGAGGTGGTATCTATCGGCTTGTGAATCCAAGGTCGAGTGGAAAGCTTGGCATTGGCATGTGAACAGACAATTCCTAAAATTGCAAACGAAGGATGTGTATCTCACCCTTATGGCATCACAGGATTGGTTCTCCCTGCTCAATAAGAAGTGAAGTAAAAATTGGCCAAAGTCAAGGTGAGAGACGGTCATGAAGAACATATGGCGCCCTCAATGGCCACATGGGATGAAGGTTTTTCGTAACGGTGCTATGGGGAGCCATGCCAATTGGAATGAAGGTCCTTGCTAGGGGAATTGTTCCAGATAGATGGTCGCAATGCAGAAATGCTTGTGAAGACCTCTCACACCTTTTCAAGGAGTGTTCAACGATCTGTGGTCGGCAGGCAAGATCTACAAATGGGTCCAGAAAACCTAGAAAATACGATTCTAGCGATCTTTTCTTGGGAGGGAAGATTTCTGGGAGCTCATTGCTACACAGATTGTGAGGTATTGCTACTTCAAACACATTTGGAAGGCAAGGAACTGTCGAATCTTCAAGAACTCCTGGGAGGTAGCTAAGTTCATGGAGATAGTCCAAGAGAGTAAGGTGATGATCATCGCCATTGGAAAACAAAGAAACTCAGAGGAGTGGAATAGGAGCCAAGATGCCGCAATAACAAACATACAAAATTAAAAGTATGGGCTCATCCATGGTCGTGGGGTGGCTCCCCCATCAGCCGATGTATCTATGATATGTTAAAGAGGTCATGGCTCGTCACGAGCACGACAGGAATATGTAATTTGTTGGATCTATCAATATAATCCACTCACCATTGTGAGTTTTACACAAAAAAAGAATTTATTATAAATGAAGTGCACTTTTAGACACAAGTTATTCCAAAAGCACAAGTTATTTCAATTAAGAATGTCTTATAAATGATGTACACTCTTAAGCACAAGTTATTCCAAAATTTTAGTTGAACTTTCTCTCTCTCTCTCTCTCTCTCTCTCTCTCTCTCTCATCACCACAATTTAATGTAAAAAGAAGATCCTCTCGCTTTCCCTCCCTCCCTCTCTCCCTCTCTCTCTCACACACACACACACCCACACACACACAAACACACATACAGAGTTTATTACAGCTAAAACTATTGCCTTCTTGAGGCCATCGTAAAAACTTGACCTTGTCTTGCATTCATTTTTTGGCATGTTAAAGGCCTTAGTACCCAAAGGGTACTGAAGGTTGTTCAGTTTTCAATGTGAGACAAGTATCCCTATCTATACTATTATAAAAGGTGGAGGGATTCCGGCCCCCTCCCCTGAACACGTGGCGATAGCTCCTCGCTTCGACAATGTAGCTTGTAGCCCATGGCGCTCAACGCGCTCAGAGAGAGAGAGAAACAGATTGCACGAGCGAGAGGCGGCACTAGTGGGTTCTTAAAAGTCTTGTGAATGAATAGAGAGATCATAGCCTTTTAAATGCTATTCTCCCAAGGTCCAAAGGTACATTCACTTTTTGGCATGCTTGAAAAGAACAAATGAATAACTAAAATATTGATACTAGTTGGATGCCATGATATGAGATGTTGATAAAGGGTCCTTTCATTTAAGGACTTCAAAAAGTTCTTTTTATTAGATTGTTTTAATATTTCCTATACTTATTAGATCTATTTTTTTAATAAGAAAACATCAAAATATTTTTTTGTTTTGATATTTGAAGTGTTTTTTAATTTACTTTTTATTTTATTTTATTTTGTTTCAAAATGGTGATGTCCAATGTGCACTTTTTACCTTATTGGCATGCTAAATGCCTTAGTGCACTATGGATGAAGGTCTTTCAATTTCATTGCTATTAGTTAACACTAAGGGGCCTTGAAAGTCATGTGAGTAGTAATGTCACTACAATCTTTTTTACATTTGTTTTAAGGGGTATCTTGGGTGATGCCTTGGGGCTTGAAGAGTGAAAAGTTTAAAGAAATGCAAAAAGAAAGGGAAATGGGGACATGGGCGGTCACAGACAGAGTGGTCTCACCTTCCCCTCCTAAAGTTTGGGTGTAATACGAATAAATGAAAGGGAAAATTACCAAAAAGCCCCTTAAATTTCAAAAATTCCCAAAATACCCTTGTATTTATTTTGATTGGATCGTTCAAGATTTTCTTATCTTTATTCCTTTTTGAATTGAGATCCGTTTTTGAGTGCTTAATTACCTCGCAAAAAAGGCAATTATGTCTAAAATTTATGTACCAATCCATCTCCAAAGCTTGCATAACCAACTCAAATTCTAGTTTTATCATCTTGTATTGATAGACAATCGGTCTTCTTGTGAGAAGCTGTAGTTTTTTCTATCTTCGAAGAAATGTAATCTCACAATTGAGGGTATTTTGGGAATTTAAAAGAATTTGAAGTGCATTTTGGAAATTTATGAGCAAATATTGGGGATGCCATGGGTACGACTTTGAAAACAGGTCTCTGATGCTCTGGTGCCTTCGAGGAGAAAACAGGTTTAGATGGCACGTGGAGGAGAGAGAGGGGGAGAAAGAGAGTGTGCGAATGTCGCACGTACGGATGTGGGCAGAGAGACGCAAGGATTTTTTGGATGCTAAGGAAGTTTTTCTTAGATGTCGTTGCGTGGGAGGTGCGAGGCACGAGCGCACAACGGTACAGACGGAGCCATAGGGGAGGTAGGGATTTTGATCGTAAGGAGGTGCAGAGGTTGCAGAATGCACAAGAGCTAACGAGGGCATCCATCGAGCTCACACGGGAGCTGACCAGGGGCTTCTCTCTCTGCAGCTGACAGGCTGAAAGTCGGCACACGGAGGGTGTGAGGCGGAGACTGGATGTAGCAAGCAAATGACGACAAGGGCCAACCACACACATGCGACAAGAGGGGGGGAGGCGATGGCGAGAGCTGCTTTAGGATTGTGAGATTCCTAAGGGGTAGAAAAAGACTTACTAGAAGAGGAAAAGCGCATGGCACACAAAGAGGCATTTCTCTGCACGAGTCGAGGCCATTGGTGGAGTGGCATAGCAAAGGCAGGCACACTTGAGTTTAGAGAGGAGACTTGAGAGGTTCTCTAGTGGCAGGCGGGGGCTCAAGAGCAACGAAAGAGATTTGCAGCATCTCTGTCAACGAGGGAACTAGGAAGTTATAGTTTTGGCAAGTTAAAGCCAAAAGGAATCTTCGCAATGAATTAATGAATGAGATGAGAATGGACCCAATATGTAGCTATGGAAATACATGATAGTTTTTTAAATGCTATTTTCCAAAGTTTCATTCACCTTTTGGGATTATAAAGTGTATTCATAGGAGTTTGATCCCATGATATGAGGTATTGATAAAGGTCCTTTTATTTAAAAACATCAATTCATTTCACTATCTTGTTTTATTATGCTTATTAAATTTACATTTTCTCATGGAAAAAGTACTTAAACATTTTTTGTGCTCTGAATTTAACTTTTATTGTATTTATTTTACTTATTTCTCATTTTATTTTATGTCAAACGTTGATATGCAATGTGCACATTTCACGGTATTTAAGTTGTGGGACTCTTCGTAATATATAAACTACTCGTGATTATATAAGTATAATAGATCATACACTTTTATATTAAATCACAACAAAAATTCCATATGATTATGGGCACGTATTTAAACTCACTCTCCCTCATCTCCCCTTAACTTAGCAAGACTTCGTGCCTTCTCACCTTGTTACTAAAGTGAGACCTTTCGTAATATAAAAACCTTTTATGCTTTCATATCTATAATAGATAATACAAATTTATTTTAAAACACAACAAAACTTCTATGTGATTGTAGGCACTTATTTAAATCTACTCTTCTTCATTTCCCCCCTTAAATGATAGGCCTTCATGCCTCCTCACCTTGTTTGGCAAGTTGAAAGGCTTTAGAGAACAAAGGAGTAAATAGTGTATTCATAGGAGTTTGATCCATGATGTGAAGTATTGATTCAATTTCTTTTATAATATTCTGATCTATAAAGAGTCCTTTCATTTGAGGACTTCACAAATATTCATTTCATTAAATTATGTTAATATTCTCTATGCTTATTAAAATTATTTTTAATAAAGATATTAAATTTTGTGTCTTTTGGTTTTAAATTTTGTTTTGAAATGGTAATGTACAATGTGCACCTTTCACCTTATTATTTAACTGAAGTCTTGTGTAAAATATAAACCAATTCGTGATTATATATGTAAAATGAATAATATAATGTGTGTGTGTGTGTGTATATATATATATATATATATATATATATATATATATATATATTTTTTTTTTTTTCATTTCATTTTGTTTTCAAATGATAATGTGCAATGTGCACCTTTCACGTTATTATTTAAGTGGGCAGGTTCGAATGTCAAGGAGTTCGTCCCTCTCCCACAATGATGGAAGCTTTAGCTATCCAATCATGAAACGTGAAAGGATTGATTATATATGTATGATGGATAATATAATTTTGTATTTAAACAAAACAAAAATTCCATGTGATTGTATGCACTCATTTAAACGTACTCTCCATAAATCTCATCCCTCATCTACTTAGCAGGCCTCATCTTGTTTGCCTTTATGTGTGGTTTCCGTCATGCTCCTCCCCCTTGGCATAGAGCTAGGTTGCAACTTGTTGGCATGCTCCTCCCCCTTGGCATAGAGCTAGGTTGCAACTTGTTGGCAGCATATTGCTAATTTTTTGGTGGAAACATTTCATGTGAACACAAAATATTGGCAACATGTTGCAAACCAAGAGCTCACGTGAACTGCACTTAAGAGTATTACGATTTTTAAGGGCTTTGTCTCTATGATACTTTTAAATCAAGATAATACTGTGTGGCTACTGATTTGGAGTTTTAAGTTAGTGCTACTAATATCACTAATACTATGTGGGACTCGACTCTAAGTTGAATGGGATATCTTAGTCTTTAGGACAAGCCTTTTCCATTTTTTTGAGACTAAACACAATTTTACATCATACGTGGGACATGAAATCTCTATACAATCTAATGTACCTCTAAGGCCTTTGCCACATGGCATAAGGAGAGGGGGGAGTGGAGGCCAAGACAAATAAAGACAAGTGAAAGAGTCACGATGGCTTTCTAAAACAATAAAAAAGCGATAAAATCATTAGGTTGAGTTTAACTAAAATCAATGCTAAAAAACGATTGCCTCAACCTAGCCACGAGTCGTTGAAAATAGAGACTAGTCCGTTGCAAACCATGGTAAAGGAAAGAAAAACCGATGAAATATATGAGAGAATAGATCCTCTAAATTTCAAAATTTCTAATGGTATTTCCACTTTTCTTTTTTGCAAGGAGGAAACTCGACCACTAGTGTTCGGGAAAGGTGAGCCTTAGCTTAGCCTTGAACTGATCAAAAGTCGAGATTAGCCGTTTACAAGCAACGATAAAGGAAAAAAAACCAATTAAGTATATAAAAATATTTCAAAATCCTACAAATTTGAAAATTTCTAATTATAGTTCCGGTTTGCATCTCTACATGCAGGAGACTCGGCCGCTTAGGAAAAAAGACTTTCCCAAACAATGTCGACAGTCGCTTAATAAAAGAGACTTTCCCGAACATTGCCTGGAATTAAGCTGCAAGAAAAGTCAAGCCATGTGAGGTTGTGAGATGAAAGATAAAATAAAAAGAACTCATATGTGTGTGTGTGTGTGTGTGTGTGTGTGTGTGTGTGTATATATATATATATATATATATATATATATATATATTCAGACTAGGCGGCGGAAGAAAAATGCAAAGGGGCGTCGATCCTTCATGACGAAATTTGATTGGTTGGAGTTGAGGCACTCTTCCGCCGAGCCCTCCATTTTTCTTCCGACCCCCCCCACCCCCCGGAAGAGTTGATGGCCTCTCTCAGCCCCCTTCACTTTTTCATTTTTTCTCCTCCACACCGTTCACACTAAGCGGCAACACATATAGGAAGGCTTGACACTTCCGCCGGTTCAGTCTGAACCCAATCATATATATATATATATATATATATATACACACACACACACACACACACACACACACACACATACATGTGTGTGTACATATATGTATATATGTATAGAATCTACTAAAATTGTGCACGTGAAGTTTCACTTTAGCATTCTAAAACAATAATAGAATGTAAAAAAGTGAAGATAAAATGCAAGGTGAAATAAAAAGATCCATTTAATATTTTAAAACCGAAATAACATTTAAGATAAGTTTCAATCTTCGCTGAAAACATCAAAAGCATGCAAGCTGCGTGGAGAGTGGAGCAAGAAAAAGAGCCCCCTCTCTCTCCCTCTCTCTCTCTCTCTCTCAAGGGGAGCTTCCCTCGTCTAGACTAATGCTCGGCCCTGGGGGGACTGGGCTCTAACGGCTCATAAGAAGAATGTTCATCGTTCACTACGAGGCAGTTCACGTGGAACCATGGCTCGCAACCGGCTGCCGGTTGGCAACCAGCAACTACTCAGTTCCCATGAAAAGCGAGAATTCTGGAAAATGCATTGAAAAATGGCATATTTTTCCTCATCGAAGCTGAAAAAGTGAGCAAAGTTTTGTCCTTTTCCATGGTTTCCAGCCTGCTCCACCTCCTCCCCTAGGAGCAGCATCGTAACCGGTTTGCAACCAATTGCAAACTTTTTCTTCGCAACACCTCATGGAAACCAAACTGGTTCGCAACTGATTGGCAACCAGTTGCAAACCAGAGCTCCATGTGAACTGCACCTACGCTACGACAATATCACACTAGGCTACGTGGACCGCGACTGATCTCTCCTTAAAATGTTTTCGTTTTGCGCACAACACATTCCCCGTAGTTCCTTCTGTTCCTGCTCAACTCCCCTACCTTCCGATCATCGCCATGGCCAACAGCCAACCCTCCAGCATCTACGACATCACAGTCAAGGTGTCTTAACGTTCTCAGAATCCAAACGGTCTGCCCATTGCTGTCTAATTCTCCATTGTTTGCCCCTGCGTCTTTGATGCGTTCTTGTTTGTATCTGGCTATTGCTGTTACTTCCTCCGTTTGAAAAGGTCAAAGAATAAGCGCAGAAACCTACAAGCTCCTGGTCATGAAACCATGCCTTAGTGGTCATGGGGAATACCCTTTCTGCACAATTGTTACCCGTTCTTTTAAAATGTAGAAGCTGCATCGCACTTGGGTATTTTGTGTTTAAGTCTGGTTTTCTTCATTTTTAGGAAAACTTTGCATTACATTTGTCCTTTGTAATTTTTTCTTTTCTGTTGCTCTGAGCAGAGTGGTTGCATACATTTGCATGTTTGAAGAATAGATAAAGCCTTACTGAATCACTTAATTTTAAATTATATTTGTTGTATCGATTATGTATTGAGGTTTGGCTTGTGTTTCTTTGCTCAGGATGCTCGTGGAAATGATGTCAGCCTGGAAACATACAAAGGGAAGGTTTTGCTGATTGTTAATGTGGCATCACAATGGTTAGGTCCTCATTTGTTCTCATGGATAGTTTGGGAGTAGCTTTTCAAGAGAAATTTTTTAGGGTCGAGTAAAGAGTGGTTTGTGATGTAAGCGGGGCACATGTATTAGTTAGGGTCAGTCGGGAAGGTTGATAGTTGAGACAAGCTCTTTTATATCCCCAGGGGCCTTTTATACACAGTAACATAACCTTGTTACTTTTGCAAAGGAAAGAAGCATTTTATACTATTTGCAGCTTTGTCATCTTATTTTGAGGTCAAGTTAGCTTGTTTGGTTATAATCTATTAATTTCTGTGTATATTTTGGCTCTTTTCTTGTCCTGGTTATTGGTTTGATTCCTTGGCATCATCTTCCAGGATAGGAGCCATCAGCCACCTTGCACCTTGGATATTGCTACCTATCCTTGGAGTAGGGTGTGTTGCATAGCAGTCTTTGGTCTACCATCCATCCATGTGATAGCAGGATTTTTAATTTTTACTCTTTGGACTTTTTGTGTTCCTGACCTTTTGGCTCCCCTGAGTTTTTTGGTTAGCGGTGGGGTGTGGGAGCATATTGGTACCTAGTTTTACACCCAATATCGGGCATTGACAACGTTAGCGGGGATATTGTAGTAATTAGTCAATACTATGCATGATGGAGCTGATGATTATATGGTCTTGTGGGTGACTACCATGAGTCTATACCTTGCACTTTCCTTTAAGGGTGAATCTGGGCTTATCCTAGATTCATTAGGTATTTTTTAGTCGTATATGGGACATGCATACTTCAGATTGTGAAGTTTTTGTCCGAGTTACGATTAGTTGATATTGAGCTAATTCTTTCTATCTTTTCTGGTGCTATTTAATGCTTCTTTTAGTGCTACGCTTCATTATGGCTGAGTCTGCCCTGCAACTCTAGAGTTATGACAGAATCTCAGTAGGCAGATCTTTGTATTGATGTATGCTTTTTGTGTGTGTGTGTGTGTGTGTGTGTGTGTGTGTGTGTGTGTGTGTGTAAGCATATATTGGTACCTAGCTCTACACCCACTATTCGGCACTGAAGACGTTATAGGGGATGTCGTTTCCTTAAGGGTCCTGGATCATCTAGGTGTATATATGTTTTCAGAATGTAATTTCTTTGCATAAAGTGCAACCACTCATGCAACTGTGTGCTTTTGCAGTGGGCTGACCACATCGAATTACACTGAGCTTTCTGAAGTATACAGCAAATACAAGGATCAAGGTGGAATACCTTGACATCAATTCTCTTTGTTGGCATTCACCTGGACAGGCGGTTGATGTGTGTCTTAGCATGCAGGTTTGGAGATTTTAGCTTTCCCTTGCAATCAATTTGGTGGGCAGGAGCCAGGAACCAATGAAGAGATTCAACAATTTGCTTGCACGAGGTTTAAAGCTGAATATCCTATCTTTGATAAGGTGTGCACTTTCCTTACCCGCTATCCCCTAGGAATTGCCAATATTTTTCTTCTCCAGAGACATCAATTATGGTGGTTTTGAGAACTGCTTGTAGACAGGTTTTCAATAATGTTACAGAACTGTTTTATGGTTGAGGATTATGTGGTTAATGATAATGTTTCAGTAAGGTGGTTGAGGAGCTCTCAAATAGAAGAAAACAAATGGCATGCCATATGTGCTACATGCCATGTGATTTTCACACGATGAATGAAAAACATTCTGCCTGCAAGCTCATGTACTCTTCCCACTTGCTTATGCTTAACATACTTTTTTGCTTTTTACATCTTAAACAGGTGGATGTGAATGGAAGCAATGCATCTCCTCTTTACAAGTATCTGAAGAGTGCTAAAGGTGGACGAATTTTTGGCGATGGTATCAAGTGGAACTTTGCTAAATTCCTAGTGAATAGGGATGGGGAGGTCATTGATCGCTATGCTCCAACCACCGCTCCTTCCAAAATTGAGGTAATTGTACATTACATGCAACTGGGTGACTTTGAAGTTAGGGTCCCATGTTCGAGAAACTCCCCACCCGCTTGCGCCTGTGTGCACGAGAGAGAGAGAGAGAGAGAGAGAGAGAGAGAGAGAGAGAGAGAGAGAGAGAGAGAGAGAGAGAGAGAGAGAGAGAGATGTTATATTAACGTCTTCAAAAAAGGCCAAAATGACCTATGAGACCAAAAAGTTACAACTGGTGAATCTGATACCATGTGTGAGTACGGAAATTACAAAGTTACAGAGAACTAACAATAAAATACTAAGGAGAAAGGAAATTGGGGGGGGGGGGGGGGGGGGTTTGTGGGTTCAGATGAAATCTCTCATCGATCGCTGTTGGATCTCATCGACCTCCTCCATGGTCAGAACTTTGGTTGGGCGTCTTGCATGTCGAGCTAGAGTGATCTGTATCTTCTGTTGTAGCCTTCGTCGGGGAGACCCCCCGAGGTCGTGGACGTCTGGATCTGTCAAGTTCAGTGGCTCGGTCAAGCAGTTTACCTCTAGTATGAGTAGGCTCTGAGATTTGCTGTATTCTCTTCTCCATTGGCTCTCCTCTATCTGGTGTAAAGAAATCTGTGATTCGTCTCTGAGATTGTCTCTCCCCTGATGTCCTCAGCAAGCTCTCCCTATCTCTGCGCAGCTCTAGCAGGAACAATCCGAGACACCTCTGGTCCTTGTATCTCTGAATAGAGAGTGGAAGCGGCCGCGTATCTCATAGTATGCCGGACAATGACATGTAGTGCAGCTGTGTCTCTGGCTCTAAGTTACATAGGTGACATATCCTGGCTCCTGTCGGCACCCCTCGAAATCGACCAGTCTGGATCTGGAGTTGCTATGAGGATGTGCGTGTCCAATAGCGCATCTTATCCCATGAGATAAATGTGTATCCATGTATGCAGGCCTAGTCACAAAGTCGTCCTCCGTGAGTTGGAGAAGATGCTCTCTGTAGAAGGCCATCTTCGTGCCCAACTCCTGTGTCGGCTCTATCCATCATAGTCACAGGGGACTCCCTTTTTCGGGCTTCCCGTCCCCACTTGCCGTCTCGTCCTCTTTTTTACACTAAAAATCCATTTGACTTCCGTCCCCCTTTCCATGTCCCGGAATGTGTCCCTTGTGACTATGGTATCCATGTGCTCCTGGTATTTAGCTGAACCAGATCTGACGTATGAGTCTGGTGATCTCTGTCCGTGTGAGAGACAGGGAGGGTGCATCCAAGGAGTATTGAAGTGGAGGTAATCTATCCATGTTGAGACCATGTGAGTGAAACCATGATGTCATCTGTCCATACCAACATGCTGTATCGCCTTGTAGAGCTAGTTGTCGAGATGACTCTTAGGCAAGCCGGGCGTATCTGTCCCTGGGGAGATCCCATAGATTGTGCATAAGGAAATTGATCTCCTCAATGCCTCCGCCATGACGGGGGGGGGGGGGGGGGGGGGGGGGGGGGGGGGGGGGGGGGGGGGACGCGGCTAGCTTGGCTCGGATAATCTCATGTGGTACTGAGGCCTTAGCCCGAATCATCCGAGAGGATAGAGACCAGAGGCCTCTCTATACATCTCCATCCATCTGTGTTGCCAGACCGCCCATGGTGGTCTAATGAGGGTCCCCATACTTGAACTCCATAAAGCATAGCTGGAGTCATGAGAGGGTCTAAAAGCCAAAGCTTTGTTCGCGGTTCCTGAAATTGAACTTGCGAATACATCCTCTCTAGTCCTCCCAAAGCTGCATATGCTCTCGTCACTCTAGTCTCTGATGCTCTCCTTAGTGAAAACACCGGTCCACCGAACACTACCCCAAGATAGGTATATGCACCTGTGTACTACCACAGTCTCCTGGCCATACATAAATGTGGGTGCCGACCTCTTGACCCACTGTGGTGCAGTGTTGAACACCATAACCTTGGTTTTCCCCAGATTGACATACAATCCACTGTCACGAGCAAATGTATGTAGAGCATCCAAATGACGTTGCATCCCCTTTGGGGAGTCAGAAATCAGCACAATATCATAAGGATATAGTAACAGCGGAATCCATGTCTCTGCTAGCTGAGTCCCCCTGTCCCCTTGACGTTCTACATAGTCCGAAAACTCATCCACATACATCCCAAAAAGAGTCGGGGATGGGGGCATCCCTGCTTTACTCCAATAGTGGAGTGGACCATGACAGACATTCCCTCAGTGGTGCGTACTGTAACCGGCCCGTACAACGTAGAGGGCGGTACTATTTCAATTACTTGTTAACTTTACACAGAGCACTGAGAAGGGAAGAGAACACAGTTGTGTCCAGCAACTAGAATGTCACTGCGCACACGAGACCGACACCCTGTAGGCCCCAAAGACTGGCGCCCCTTTCGGTATTTCTTTATTCAAATTAAGGTAGACGATCCGACGACTTAGCACAAGCTTTCACAAAGCTGTCCAAACCTGGCGAGGGCTGAAAACGCAGGTTTTCGACCTGATTTTGGTAGCATAACGGCGCAAAAACCCCTGTAGGTCAAAAGCACCTGTCTAGGACGGATTCCCTCGCTATCTGGAAGCTTTCTGGTGAGCTGTCACAGAATTCAGCGGGCTGTAATTCCCGGTTTTTCACTGCCGGGTGTCCAAAAGCCTGTACACGCATCCCAAGGTTTTCACGAGGCTCCCCCGGGGTTCCCTTGCAGTTTAGGTGCGAAACCCTAAACCTGCAGAAAAACACAGCAGGCTGTAATTCGCTGTTTCGGATCGTTTTTAGCGGAGCGAACACGCCTACGCGTGTCCCAAGGGCTCCCGCACACAATGGGACTGTTCCCCTGTGAATTGGACGAGTTTTCACGCGAGAAAACTCTCCGAACTCGCAATCTTTTGCGATGGAACTGTGCGTACCTGTGGGGGATTAGCAATTAGCTAATCCGGTTCCTGTTCACAAGGCTCTTGCCTTGGCAAACACTCATAAACCCCCAGAACTGTACATGTTCATCTGAGTAGCCCAACTAGTGGGGCATTATCATATGTGCCAAAGGGGAGAGAGAGATGCACGAGAGCAAGTCATCGCGCTACATGAGATAGAGGAGAAGGTAAGCTTTCCATTAAAGCTGTAGACCTGCACCCACTACTCACACACACACACTGTAGGTCACTTGTGTTCAAAAATCAGCCTCCTCTCTCAAATTGGGCGCACCCTCTTCATGCTGGAAGTGGCAAAATTGCCTGGAGTCGCCATGTCCAGTTTGCCTCTTTTGAGTTAATTCTCTAGTTCCCACTGACTTATAAAGTTATAAGTGACTTTCCGAGTGGCCCAGACTTCATTTGGCGCACACAGGCTTCCATACTCATCAGAAAATTCAGTGCTAACTGGTCCGACCAGTCCCAGACTGACCGACCCAGACTCCCGCTGTGAGAAACCTATTCGGCACCGTTTCACACTGGCCATGCAATGTCCACTTGCACCTTTTCAAGGGTTCTGGGAAAAACAAGTAAAAATAAAAATAAATAAAAATATCTAGTACTTATTTACGGAAGGCAACAGGAAAAATACACCTCGTGGTGACACACCCCACCCTTGAAATACTGCAAGCGACCTCGCTTGCATGCCAATAATACATGCGGTATCAGTTGATATCACACATATTCTATGATGGGAATCCAAGATATACATGCTTCCGGAAATGTAGCGTTGGACGATTAAACAATCCCACCAACCATGCTACGACACATATATCAAGCATAGAAGCCTTCTAGTGTACTCTGAAGCACAAACTTCTCTAGCTAAATTCTGTATGGAAAGAGTAGATACAATTGCTTAACTACTCTCTTGAGCATCATGAACCATGCTCTTGCCTTGCTCCAAAAAGGCTACATCAAGTCACTGTGGGTTCCATCTGAAAGGCTTCAAGATACAATTGCAATAGCTGAGGTGAATCAAGCAATTCAGACTCTTCCATCCATTTGGCATCCAACGATGGATAGTTCTTGAACTTCACCAAATAGCGTCTTGCAACCTTTCCTCTAACCTTTCTTTCTTTATGTGCCAATATTTGTTCAGGAACAAGGATTTCATCCAATTCTTCCACTTCGGGTTGTTCCTCATCAAGCATATTCTCTGGCACATCACCAACAAAGGGTCTTAGAAGGCTGACATGAAATCATTATGTATTTTCCAGCCTTCTGGTAGCTTTAACCTGTAAGCTACATCACTGATCTTTTCTGAAATCTGAAAAGGACCATAATATCGCATAGTGAGCTTAGGAAACAAGCGTTCCTTGCCTTTCCTTTTCCTTAACTTGGCCTTTTCAAAGCGCAAAAGCACCCAATCACCAAGTGAAAATACAAGTTCACGACGGTGACGATCAACAGCTTTCTTTTGCTTAGCCTGAGTCTTCTCAAGAGCAATCTTTATCTTCCTGTATGTTTCATCCATATCTTGCACATACTTGTCTGCCTCAAAAATCTTGTCCTTAGTCTGCAAAATGGGCGGGACTTTCTTCCCTCCTTCCACTATCTCAAATGGTGCCTTACTTGTTGACGTATGCACAGTGTTATTGTAAGCATATTCAACCAATGGAAATGGTGTTCCCAAGTTGCCTTGTGCTCTGGCACATAACATTTGAGCAGGTCTAGAACAATAGAATTTGCCTCTTTTGACTGTCCATCAGTTTGGGGATGAAACGAAGAAGAGAACTTTAGCGTAGTGCCCATGTTCTCAAACAATGCCTTCCAGAAAAGACTCGTTATACGTGGATCCCTGTCACTGACAATTGAGTGAGGCATCCCGTGATATTTAAAGATATTGCTCATGAATATCTTGACCATGTGTTCTGGCTTTATCTTCCTCCTCACATGATAGAAATGGGCCTGCTTACTGAACCTACAAATGATAGTCCAAATCCCATCATTGCATGTTTGCGTCCTTGTAAGATCAAAGATAAAGTCCATTGCTATGCTTTCCCATGGCCTATCTGGGATCGGCAATGGCTGCAACAATCCCGGTTGCTTTTGTCTGTCAAATTTGACTTTTTGGCATACTAAGCATGATCTTACAAATGTGTCAACATCTTGACGCAAAGCTGGCCAATAGAAGAATGCCTCAACCCCTTTCATTGTCGCATCAATTCCACGATGCCCAACATAAGGTGGAGCATGACTTTCCATCAAAATCTTTGGCCGTAACTGTTTAGTAACGCATAACTTTCCATGCATCATGAGAAAGTCATTCTTAAGCATATAGTGCTCATGATGTTGCCCATCAACAAGCTGGTCATAGATCCTTGCAAAATCTGAATCTTCAGCATATTGTGTCTTCATTTCGTCTAGTTCACAATGGTACGGAATTGACACTGTTGAAATTTGGGGCTTTTGTGACAACGCATCAGCCACCACGTTCTTTTTCCCTTGCACATGCACAATCTGAAAATGGAACATTGACAAGATGTTTGCCCATCGCATGTGCTTCTCAGACAACTTCGTCTGTGTGAGAAAATATCGCAAGGTTTGATGATCCGTTTGGACAACAAAATCAGCCCCTAGCAGATAGTGTTTCCAACTAGTGAGAGCATGAATTACTGCCAGCAATTCTTTCTCATAGACTTGCAAGTTCCTTTCAGTCTTCAAAAGAATTCTGCTCTCATATGCGACTACTTGGCCATTCTACATTAGAACTGCACCAAGACTATGGCCACACGCATCACACTGAACCACAAAAGGTTTCGAAAGATCTGGCAAAATGATTACCGGATCTGAAGTCATCTTCTCTTTCAAGTGTTTGAACGCTAAAATTTCCTTGGCTGTCCACTTGAAAGTAACTCCTTTTCCTTGTAGTGCATGGAGTGGAGAAGCAATCTCAACAAAATTTCGGATGAACCTCCTGTAGTAGGAACATAAGCCTAGAAAGCTTCGAATGTCATGTACGGACTTCAAGTCTGGCCATGACCTAATTGCTTCCACTTTAGCGGGATCCATGCATACCCCATCCTTTGAAACAATGTGTCCAAGGAAGTGAATCTCTTGCAAAAAGAATTCACTCTTCTTCGCATTAATGAGTAGCCTGTTCGTACGTAACTCATTGAAAACTGCAGTCAAGTGATCCCTATGCTCCTCTTCAGACTTCGAATAGACAATCATGTCATCAAAGAAGGTACCCACGAAGTTTCTATGTGGTCTAAAAATTCTGTCCATCATTCTATTAAACGGGCAGGAGCATTTGTGAGACCAAATGGCATAACAAGAAACTCATAGAGACCAAATGTTGTCCTGAACGAAGGCTTATGGACGTCTTCTGGCCTAATGCGTATCTGATGATACCCACTCTTTAGGTCTATTCTTGTAAACAATGACGCTCCCTCAAGCCGATCAAGAATGTCATCTATCCTCGGTATGGGGAACTTGTTCTTGATAGTATTCTTATTCAAGGCGCGATAGTCAATGCACATGCGCCATGAACCATCCTTCTTCTGCACTAAGAGTACAGGCGAACAAAAAGGGGATGAACTGGGCTGAATCAGCCCCTTCTCTAAAAGCTCGTTGACCTGACTCATAATCTCTTTCTGCTGGGCTGCACTAACCCTGTATGGTGGTCTATTCGATGGACTAGAACCTGGCACAAGATCTATGGTATGATCCTCAGGTCTCTCAGGAGGTAACTCCCTTGGCAAAGAGTCCGAAAAACAATCACTGAAACCACTCAAAAAAGTTGACATGTCTTTATCTAAGGTAGACAAATTAGATACAACTTGAGGTACTTCTTTTGCAAAGATCAAGTCCGCAGAAAGATGATTCTTTATTACAGATGAAATAGCAGAAGCAGAAACAACTGGAACAGACTCGCCTTTAAGCTTTACATCAAGGACATGAGTCTTTCCTCTATGTACAAGGGTAATCTTTTTGTTGTAAGTATCCACCGTAGCATGCAACCATGTAACACCATGGGATACCCAGTAACACATCACAGCCCTCAAGTGGCATAATATGAAACTCTTCCGCATCCACATAACTCTGAATGTGCAGACGAAGCTTCCCCAAAATGGGAGTAACGGGCTCTGAATGACCTGGGCATGCCAAACCTGCTTCCCCTGTCATACCCATCTCCTCTGCACGAATGCCCAACTTTGATGCCAATTCTGGTGATATGAAATTTGCACGGGCTTCTGGATCAAAGAAAACCAGCACTGTCTGGTCTCTAACTTTGCCCCAAGCTCTGCACAGCTCCGTGGCATCTATGTTTGGCTGGTCTCCAACCAAATCTGGAACAAGTCCTGCACTTGGCTTTGGCTTCTTCCCTTTATGGTCTGACTTGTCATCCTTATCCTGTGACTTCTTCTGTGGGCATTCATTTGCAAAATGTCCTTCTTGTTTACAAATGTAGCATTTCTTGGCCTCCCTAAGAGCTTTCCGTTCTTCAAAAGTTTTGCCAGAAAAATGCCTCTTTTGTCCTTGTCCTCGTCCCGAAGAAGACTTAGACTGCTTCTTGGACGTATCACCTTCTTCAGTGGAGGGCTTCTTTGTGGGAGGCTCAGAAGGCTTTGTTGCAACATTGCCCTTGGCTGAAAACTGTTTGCCCTGGGACCCTTTCTTGTGGCTATTAAATCCATCGGAATCTCCCTTCGACAGATTGCTGGCCACTCTTGCATTCTCTATCAATTGAAACATATTCATGACAGTAGTCTTTGTGCAGTAGTCCCTGATTTTCTTGGGCAATCCGCAACAGTACTTCTCAATCTGTTTTGACAATGGCACAAACCTGTAAGAGGTGACTGGCAACAGTGCGGCCCAAAACTGTTTAATGTACTTTTCCAAATTCGCACAATGTTTAGCATTCAACTCGTGCCAGTCATCACATCCACTTCAAAAGTGTTTGTCAACCATGTAGGCGCAAGAAGTTGTTTGAATTGGACCCACGTTATTGGGGCTTGACCCTTGTTCAACAATGCGGTCCACCATTGAAGCGCATTCCCTTTCAAGAAAGTGGCAGCCTTGCGTATCTTTGAAAATTTCGTGAAGTTGCCTCCAGCATAAGCTGCATCGAACTGCTGTATGAAGGTCAAAGCCTTCAATTGATCCTCAGTTCCTCTGAAAGTTTCAAACTTCACTCCCTGCCCACCTTCCTTGTAATCCTTCAGCCGACTCAAAGGAGCCACATTATCATAAACAGGTGCTTGTAACAGTGGTGCTCCATGATTGTTCATTCCAGCACTCGCATCAACTGTTTTACCTGTCATATCTGCATTTTGTACGTATGGCTGCGAAAAACCAGCCATACCAAATTGTGTTCCAGGCAGTCGAAACTGGCCATAGGCACCCTGAAAACCTGGTTGGACACCCATGTTCGCGGACATAGGGTTACCCATGCCTGTTTGCATTGTCCCGAACACATTCCCTGGCATATAACCTGTGGAAGGTCCAGCCATAGCTTGAAACACTGAACCACCTCCAAAATAACTAGGATAAGTATTAGGTAATGGAAGGGTCTAACGCATAGCGTGTTCATTACTCCCTTGACCATTCACAAACGGTTCCTGTCCAGCTAAAGCAAGTTGCTTTGGATCATTGGACACCGCTAGTTGCTCAACCACATGGGCTTTCCCTCGAGCATCATGAGTCCTCTGCGCATTGGAAATCTCCTTTTCCTGCAACGGCTCAGTCATGCCCTGTGTAGGAGGCTGAAAACCCTGTGTCGGAGCTTGTAAGAACTCCTGCGTCCTTGGGTTGTTAGCCAACTGCTGAAACATGTCCATGCAGCAACACAGTTGAGTTCTAAACAACCTGTCCTCTTCTTGAAGAGTTGAAGGAACTTTCTCGGTGCCATGTGAGGAAGATCCCTCTTCAGGTACTTGGTCTCTCTTCTCTGCCATAACGACAAGCTGTGTGTTGCTTTCACCCACAACAATCCACGCTGCTCTTTTTGAAGAAAAAGTGACTATCCCGTCGATGGAAACCATATTACCGGCCCGTACAACGTAGAGGGCGGTACTATTTCAATTACTTGTTAACTTTACACAGAGCACTGAGAAGGGAAGAGAACACAATTGCGTCTAGCGACTAGAATGTCACTGCACACACGAGACCGACACCCTGTAGGCCCCAAAGACTGGCACCCCTTTCGGTATTTCTTTATTCAAATTAAGGTAGACGATCCGACGACTTAGCACAAGCTTTCACAAAGCTGTCCAAACCTGGCGAGGGCTGAAAACGCAGGTTTTCGACTTGATTTTGGCAGCATAACGGCGCAAAAACCTCTGTAGGTCAAAAGCACCTGTCTAGGACGGATTCCCTCGCTATCTGGAAGCTTTCTGGTGAGCTGTCACAGAAATTCAGCTGGCTGTAATTCCCCGTTTTTCACTGTCGGGTGCCCAAAAGCGTGTACACGCATCCCAAGGCTCTCACGAGGCTCCCCCGGGGTTCCCATGTAGTTTAGGTGCGAAACCCTAAATCTGCAGAAAAACACAGCAGGCTGTAATTCGCTGTTTCGGATTGTTTTGAGCGGAGCGAACACGCCTACGCGTGTCCCAAGGGCTCCCGCACACAATGGGACAGTTCCCCTGTGAATTGGACGAGTTTTCACGCGAGAAAACTCTCCGAACTCGCAACCTTTCTCAATGGAACTGTGCGTACCTGTGGAGGATTAGAAATTAGCTAATCGGGTTCTTGTTCAGAAGGCTCTTGCCTTGGCAAACGCACATAAACCTTTAGAACTGTACATGTTCATCTGAGTAGCCCAACTAGTGGGGTATTACCGTGTGTGCCAAAGGGGAGAGAGAGATGCACGAGAGCAAGTCATCGCGCTACATGAGATAGAGGAGAAGGCAAGCTTTCCATTAAAGCTGTAGACCTGCACCCACTACTCACACACTGTAGGTCACTTGTGTTCAAAAATCAGCCTCCTCTCTCAAATTGGGCGCCCCCTCTTCATGCTGGAAGTGGCAAAATTGCCTGGAGCCGCCATGTGTCGAGTTTGCGCCTTTTGAGTTAATTCTCTAGTTCCCACTGACTTATAAAGTTATAAGTGACTTTCCGAGTGGCCAGACTTCATTTGGCGCACACAGGCTTCCATACTCATCAGAATTCAGTGCTAACTGGTCCGACCAGTCCCAGACTGACCGACCCAGACTCCCGCTGTGAGAAACCTATTCAGCCGCAGTCGTTTCACAGTGGCCATGCAATGTCCACTTGCACCTTTTCAAGGGTTCCGGGGAAAACAAGTAAAAATAAAAATAAATAAAAATATCTAGTACTTATTTACGGAAGGCAACAGGAAAAATACACCTCTTGTTGACACGTACCCACCCCATCATTGTCCTGTATAGAGCCAAAATACCCCATCTCAGCTCTGTAGGGTGTGTCTGTAGGCACACCCATGTCCTTTAGTCTGTGTATAAGTTTGGCTCTCGTCACTATGTCAAAAGCTTTGCGGAAGTCCACAAAGCTACAATAGCCTATAGGTCCTCTTGCCATGGTGTCTACCCTCCTCAATAATAGCTCTGAGGGTCAGAATCTGGTCAAGAGTGAAGAAACCTCTCTTGAAACCTGCTTGCCCTGGTGCTCTTATGCCCTCTCGCTTTGCCCATCTACTCAGCTCCTGCTCAAGAACGGATGCATACAACCTAACTAATGTGTTGACCAACCATGATGGTGCGATAATTCGCGGGAATCATGGGATCTCCTGACTTGAAAATAGGCACAATCGTAGACATACTCCATATAACCGGCCTATACAACGTAGAGGGCGGTACTATTTCAATTACTTGTTAACTTTACACAGAGCATTGAGAAGGGAAGAGAACACAGTTGCGTCCAGCGACTAGAATGTCACTGCGCACACGAGACTGACACCCTGTAGGCCCCAAAGACTGGCGCCCCTTTCGGTATTTCTTTATTCAAATTAAGGTAGACGATCCGACCACTTAGCACAAGCTTTCACAAAGCTGTCCAAACCTGGCGAGGTCTGAAAACGCAGGTTTTTGACCGGATTTCGACAGCATAACGGCGCAAAAACCCATGCAGGTCAAAAACACATGTCTAGGACGGATTCCCTCGATATCTGGAAGCTTTCTGGTGAGCTGTCACAGAAATTCAGCGGGCTGTAATTCTCTGTTTTTCATTGTCGGGAGCCCAAAAGCCTATACACGCGTCCCAAGGCTCTCACGAGGCTCCCCCGATGTTCCCTTGCAGTTTAGGTGCGAAACCCTAAACCTGCAGAAAAACACAGCAGGCTGTAATTCCCTGTTTCGGATCGTTTTTAGCGGAGTGAACACGCCTACGTGTGTCCCAAGGGCTCCCGCACGCAATGGGACAGTTCCCTTGTGAATTGGACGAGTTTTCACGCGAGAAAACTCTCCAAACTCGCAATCTTTCGTGATGGAACTGTGCGTACCTGTGGGGGATTAGCAATTAGCTAATCCGGTTCCTGTTCAGAAGGCTCTTGCCTTGGCAAACGTGCATAAACCCCCAGAACTGTACATAGGTCAAATGAGAAGCCCTCTAGTGGGGCATAACATACTGTACGTAGGGGAGAAAGAGAGCAGTATGTAGCGTGCGGGGCATCACTCCCGTCACCATACTGTGCATAGAGGGCAAGGTAAGCATTCCGTAGCTTCTGTACCTGCTACAATCCACCTGAGGCTGAAAATGGCGCCCCCTTTGTTGATATGCAGCTCGTTTTTGCCTCCCAGAGTGGCAGAATCGCTCACAGGCTCACAGGCTGACACGTCGCCTAGTTTCCGAGTTTGGGCTTTCCGTGCTAAAAATATCTCAACTGGTGCGTCAGTTGACTTGGCAGCAGAGCAATAAAATGTTCCCCTTGTCATTCCAGAGCTAATGACGCGAACACATTTTCCGGTCAGAAATAGCAGTTCCCTAACTTTTAGGAGATGCTTCCATGGCGTCCCTATCGGTCTCCTGACCATCATTGCAGACTACCATTTGACCAACATCTACAATGTGGGTTAATTTATTGGCCCCTTTCAACTTATAAAGTTGCAGTGACTTGATGAGTGGCCCAAATTCCAGTTTGGCGCACACGAGCTTCCATACTCATCAGAATTCAGTGCTAACTGGCCCGGGCAGTCCCTGTCTGACCGACCTAGATCCCCGATTTGAGAAACCCATTTGGTTGCAGCCGTTTCACACTGGCCATGCAATGTCCACTTGCACCTTTTCAAGGGTTTTGGGACAAACAAGTAAAAATAAAATAAATATATCTAATACTTATTTACAGAAGGCAACAGGAAAAATACACCTCCTGGTGACACTCCAAGTTTCCGAGAGGCTTGCATACATGGCTCGATTAAACATCATAGCCAAGAGCTCTGCAAGCATATCTCTGGCATGGATGAAGTGCTTTGCTACCAGACCATCATGATCATGTGCTCTCCCTGTCTACATCCTGTCAATGGCTTTCCTTACTCTCTCGGTAGTAAAGAAAGAACATGTCTTCGGGTATGTCTCTAGTGGGTACGGCAGAGGTTGGTGCCCTGATGCTGTGTAGAGAGATGTGGCATATTCCCTCCATGTCTCAGTGGAGGTGACCGCTGGCGGTGGTGAATGTGTCATGATTGTGACTATGTTAACAACATTACATCTACTCCTAGTTGCAGATACGCGAAGTGCCATGCCAAGGAGAACCCCTACGCTTGGATGGTCACGACCCTCGCTCAAGAGACGTGCCTCTTCGCCAAAAGCCACACTCCTTCGACGACTGGTCACACCCCTTCGCTCTACGGGTGCGTCTCTTTGCCCAATGGTTGCAGCTCTTCGCCGAAAGGATGTGTCTTTACGTCTAAAGTCATGCTCTTCACCAGGAGACGTACGTGTCTTTTCATTTGTCTCTCTTCGTCTCCTATATAAGGAGCCTATTGTACTTGGTTTCGAGCATTCAATCAATCAAACACAGAATCTTCTGAGTCAAGTTCACGTTTCTTTAGTCTTAATCATGGGTTTAAGTACTTAATTAAGGATTAGTACCTAGAAATTACATTGGTATCATAGCAATTTTTTTTTTCGGGACCCGAAGGTTGTGAGCCTCCCACCCTCGCCGCTACACTATACTATACCCGGAGTTGCATGGAAGCGGAAGAAAGGTGGTACGCATGTGCATGCGTGCATGAGGTAACTTAAATTTTCCTTACTTCAGTGCAAAACAATAAAGGACAGAAGGATTGTGTGTGTGCATTTACTTACCCGTGAATGGTGATGATGGTGGCCTTGCTGTTGCCCTTTCGTGGGATGCACCCTTCGGCATTTGCTTGCACCTCTTGTGCAAATAGCCACATATTCAGCAGGCTGCCCCTTCGAGCTCGCCCTTCTTCCCGACGGCGTGCCCCTTCGTGCTCGTACCCTTGGCGCATGCTTTGCTGGGCTGAATTGCACGCTGGCTGCCCTTGCCTTTCGCTGGCTGCTGCACATCCAACAGGCACCCCTCTTCATGAAAGGGCACATGCACCCCTTCACTCACGCCACACCCCTTCCCCCCGTGATCTGTCTTGTGCAAATTGCTGAAATTGCTGAATTGCTGAATCGCTGGGCTGAACCAATCGCTGCAACGCTTTGCTGGCTGTTTTACGTTGCAAATACTTTACGATGGCAAGTATACCAACGGTGGTCTTCATTAATTGGCCATAGTTTATTAAGTGGCCACCAAATAACTCATTGGGCGGACACCCTTCTAATAACGTGGCATTAATTTTTTTTTTAAAAAAAGCCAAAGATCACTAACGAATTGGCAACCCATCTTACATATTTATGCAACCTGCAATTTCTGCCAGCCCTTGCCAGAGTGCAAGCGTTCTCCTCCACGCATGTTGGCTCTTGGTTGCATTCCTCACCCTACATACGGTGGATGATGCTTTCGACATGTCTACACCTTACATCTCGTAGATAGACAAGATACTTGAGAAAACCTTGCTGGAGAAATTAGAATCCACCCGAAGTTATCATTATTCCCGATTCGCCGGAACCCGAACGTGCTCCAGCGAGTGCTTCAGTTCTCGAAGGCGCTCCCGTTCCAGCAATTGTACCCGTTCCAGAACCCGTACTTGCTCCAGAACGAGTATCCGTTTCTGTGCTTGGGATCGTGCCGACACTACAGAATTACGTGATTTACGTCACCCATCACCACGCAACTCAGTTACAGGTGTGGATGGTGTCGCACATATATTAACGTGCGAGTCTCGTTATCTTCCTCCAGCCCTTGGTGCGTGTTCACAGCCAGCTCCTAGTCCCAGATTACACACCTTTGTTGCCCGCTCCAGTGGAGACACCTCCCATCGACGAGGTCGAGATCTCTATGTCCACGTCCCAGAGAGAAGATGATCAGCAAGCGCAGATGTTTGCCCTTCTCAAAGCCCAACTGGAAGCTATGCAACAGACTTTCTCAGCAAGTCTTGCTTCCATCAACAATTGCTTGGACCAGTTACAGATGCAAAGCTTTGAACCGACCAAATCGGAGGTTTTGCGGTCCAAATTTTCTCACCCAAAGCATGGTTTCTCAGAGACAACTAGACACAAAGTACCTTCATGCGAGCAACAAAAGTCTCGGCATGAATATTCTTGGAAATGTTATAGTTCTAAGCAACCAACTTCTTATCGGAATCGTCAGTAACGAAAGGAGCAACATGAAGCTTCCAACGGATCATCAGCGACATCAAGATGGGCTTACTTAGTAGCACATATATCCGACCCTAGTCGAGTACTCGGTCATGAATGCCGCGACGCTGGACAAGTTCCCCCTCACGAGCCATGTCCTACATTTAAGTCTTTCTTATATGATGGTGGTAAAGTCGAAGATTTGTTGATCCTTTCCTTGTGCAAGAGGATCCTTCAGAGGTCTAAGAGGCAACAGCTCCCTCGACCTCCCCCTTCTCAATTGGAAGCCTTAATACTCGCTGAGAAAGTTGAAGATTCAGAAGATTCCAGTTCTTGTGCGACAACCAACAAGCACATAACCACTTCTTTGGTTGTGATCTAGGTAGAAAAAGTTGCCTCATCACCGCCCTTGCAGAATAAAGTCTTTTTCTCTGAACAGATACCAAATGCAGTGGTGAATGATAATTCTTCAAACTGAAGACTCCAGTCCTTACCTTCAGCGCTGCAAAGGATAAAGCAGATGCAGACTATTGCAGCATGACTTCAGTCGCTGCAATTGAATCTTTGGACGCAACTTGTTCCATCGATAAACCTTTACAGATGGATATACCTTCAAACACTACTCTGTCTTAGTCTACGACATCCCTTCAGGAGGATTTTACTGTTCCAGACAAACCAATGGAATACTTTACAGATTTCCAACCAGTGGTCATCACTCAACAAAAAACTCAAGTCAGTTTACCAATAATTTCACTCGAAGCGGATACAGATTCAATCTTTTCTTGGACAAAGCTCGAAGTTACAAAAGACATTGACAAAGGCACTTAACAAGTTGCAGATATGATCAGTTTTCAATTTGGCAAAATAGTCATGGTCAATAACAATGCCATGACATGGGACTTAACAGAAAGAGCTTTGGATGCAGAAGCACAACAACAATACATTTCCTTCTCCCAGAGTTTTCTACAACTACCCAGGGTTTTATTTAAAGAGGGAGGGAATGTCACGATTGTGACTATGTTAAAAGCATTACATCTACTCCTAGTTGCAGATACGTGAAGTGTCATGCCAAGGAGAACCCCTACGCTTGGATGGTCACGACCCTTTGAAACGGGCCGTGGGGTGCTAGGCTTCGGCTTTCACCCGAAATTCTTTACTTTAAACACACACACAGAGAACGTGCAAAGGAAACCTGTGACGGAGATTAACACTTGAATACACACACGGCTCGGAAGCTAGAATACCCCGAGCAGACGTCGACAACCTGTAGGCCCCAAAATTGGCGCCCCTTTCGGTATTTATTTATTCTTTGAGAGGGTAAATTACAAAGTAGAGTCCTGGGAATCCTTTACCTGTATCCCTCTAGATACTACCTGATTTGGCCAAATTTCGGCAGCATAACAACCCCAAAACTTGCGCGAAACCAATTCCCCTGCTGGAACTCACTTCCACTAGCATAAACCCTCTGATTCTTGCCCAAAAACAGTAAATTCAGCACGCTGTATTTACTGGTTTTTGCCCTGTTTTCAGCCCCAAACAGTCCCCTAACTATCCTCTGCCAGTGGGGCATGATTCCCAATGGTTCTGGCGTCCCTATGGCTGAAAAACAGTCAATTTTCTGCGCATACACAACGCTGAATTTGCACCTGTACGGTGAGGTTATGACGCTCACCGGTGCCTGCTTTGGAGTATTAGCTAGCTACCCCTGTTCCTGCTCAAGGAGGCTCTTACCTCAGCACAAAAGCATGAAACCACACAGCTGTACATCAATCAAATGAAGAGCCCTCTTGTGGGGCATCACATAACTGCACGTAGGGGGGAGAGAGAGCAGTGTGTAGCGTGCAGGGTATCACTCCTAGCACCATGCTGTACATGGGAGGGAAAGAAAGCACTCCATAGGTCTTAACCTGCGACAGCTTCTCAATGAAGCATCCCTTCATCATAAATCGAGCGCCCTCTCTGCTGCCCTTGACCTGTAATGCATCTGTGAACAAATAGGTGCAAAAAGGGGGAAGATTTCCATGGCTGCCAAAACTTGCGTGTCACTGAAAACGCAGCAAAACAGCCCTGTAAACACGCATCTGATGCCTTCCAATGCTGAAAATGAGCTCCTTGGACCTAGGTAAAGTCATGGGAAGCTCAAAAATGGAGAGAAATGGCTGAAAATCAGAGTTATCAACCTCCAAAATTGCTCCAAAAAGTCAGTTACGAGTTCTGTTCTCCCAAACTTGGTAAATTGGCCAAAAAGTGCCACTTGGCACTCATGCATGCAATTTCCTCGCATTGGGCTTCTGCTTAAAAATCTCTCAATTGGTGCATCAGTTGACTTTGCAGCAGAGTAATAAAATGTTCCCCTGGTCATACCGAAGGTATTGACGCGAACACATTTCACGGCCCAAAATAGCAGTTCCCTAAATTTTGGGAGATGCTTCCGTTGAGCTCCCACTGGTCATTTGACCATCTATCCTCACTTGGACCGCATCCAAAAGTGCAATGTGGCCCAACTGTCGGATACTTTGTGTTGGTGACCCCACCTTGACTTTATGCCTTTATTGAGTTCACTTCCTAGTATCCACCAACTTGCTAATTGCAACGGGGATACCTACATGATCTTGAACTGAGCCTAGACATCCTTTTACTTCACGAGTTCCAGTGCCGACCAACTTTCCGTCTGCGGATGAAACTACCGTTCACATTTACCATACAATGTCCGACCATTTGCAACTTCAAAAAGAGGGTCTCAAAAATTAAACAAAAATCATTGGAAAGAAACCAACAACTAAGGTTAGCAGTAGTCACGTCCTCGTGACATACCCCCCTCTTAAAATCGCAAACGTCTTCGATTGCATACCATAAATACATGCCGTAGATGATCTTGTGTGGTAAGCACCCTTTTATCATCGCATGTATCCGCAAGAAAGACTGTCAAAGCATATGTACAAATGACTTAATGAGACCTTCAAACTTTTGTCAAACTGTACACTGCTGTTGCTTTGAATCCATGAGTATATTTGATGTGCTAGCTCTATCATTACCCCTTCTTTGCAGACATTGATTTGGGGCATACGTAGGCTATAACCCAAAGGCCTCAAGGTAAAGCTGCAATACATTTGGTGACTCTGACAGTTCATGCTCTTCCATCCACTTTGCATCCATAGGTGGATAGTTCTTGAACTTCACCACATAGCATCTTGCAACCTGTCCCTTAACTTTTACGTGTGCAAAAGGCTCTTGCCTCTGCAAACGAGCATAATTCCACAACATTGTAGCGTACTACCCACGACCAAATAAGCTTAAATTTCAAGATGATTTACCAATGCGTCAAAGAATCCAAGCAATCACCTTAGAGAATCGGCAAGCAGCGTGTCACCTGGCAGACCCACATCACTCCCGTAGGAGATCTAGCGGCCAATCTACCACCGTGAGACCTCTCCCTATCTCATCTTGCAAACCCTAAAAACGCAGCAGAAAATCAGCCCTAATTTGACCACTTTTTAGCAGGACGTACATGCGGAATTTCTTGTCTGTCCTGTGAAGAGGAACCCTCTTCCATAATGCCCTTTCCTTTGTCGGCCATAGTGTAATCCCGCGTTCTTGCACTCTGTGTCTTTATCCAAAACAACCGAGGCTCACTCTTTGAGGAAAAAAGTGATTGATATCTCGGCAATGGAACCATGAAACTGGCCCGTGGGGGGGTAGGCTTTGGCTTTCACCCGAAATTCTTTACTTTAAACACACACACAGAACGTGCAAAGGAAACCTGTGACGGGGATTAACACTTGAATACACACACGGCTCGGAAGCTAGAATGCCCCGAGTAGATGCCGACAACCTGTAGGCCCCAAAATTGGCGCCCCTTTCGGTATTTCTTTATTCTTCGAGAGGGTAAATTACAAAGTAGAGTCCTGGGAATCCTTTACCTGTATCGCTCTAGATACTACCTGATTTGGCTAAATTTCGGCAGCATAACAACCCCAAAATTTGCGCGAAACCAATTCCCCTACTGGAACTCACTTCCACTAGCATAAACCCTCTGATTCTTGCCCAAAAACAGTAAATTCAGCAGGCTGTATTTACTGGTTTTTGCCCTGTTTTCAGCCCCAAACAGTCCCCTAACTATCCTTTGCCAGTGGGACACCATTCCCAATGGTTCTGGCGTCCGTATGGCTGAAAAACAATCAGTTTTCTGCGCATACACAGCGCTGAATTTGCACCTGTACGGTGAGGTTATGACCCTCACCGGTGCCTGCTTTGGAGTATCAGCTAGCTACCCCTATTCCTGCTCAAGGAGGCTCTTGCCTCAGCACAAAAGCATGAAACCACACATCTGTACATCAGTCAAATGAAGAGCCCTCTTGTGGGGCATCACATAACTGCACGTAGGGGAGAGAGAGAGCAGTGTGTAGCGTGCAGGGCATCGCTCCTAGCACCACACTGTACATGGAAGGGAAAGAAAGAACTCCATAGCTCTTAACCTGTGAGACAGGTTCTCAATGAAGCTCCCCCCAGCAAAAATCGAGGGCCCCCTCTGTTGCCCTTGACATGTAATGCATCTGTGAACAAATAGATGCAAAAAGGGGAAGATTTCCATGGCTGCCAAAACCTGCGTATCGCTGAAAACGCAGCAAAACAGCCCGGTAAACACGTATCTGATGCCTTCCAATGTTGAAAATGAGCTCCTTGGACCTAGGTAAAGTCATGGGAAGCTCAAAAATGGAGAGAAATGGCTGAAAATCAGAGTTATCAGCCTCCAAAACTACTCCAAAAAGTCAGTTACGAGTTCTGTTCTCCCAAACTTGGTAAATTGGCCAAAAAGTGCCACTTGGCACTCATGCATGCAATTTCCCCGCATTGGGCTTTTGCTTAAAAATCTCTCAATTGGTGCATCAGTTGACTTTGTAGCAGAGTAATAAAATGTTCCCCTAGTCATACCGAAGGTAATGACACGAACACATTTCACGGCCCAAAATAGCAGTTCCCTAAATTTTGGGAGATGCTTCCGTTGGGCTTCCAGTGGTCATTTGACCATCTATCCTCATTTGGACCGCATCCAAAAGTGCAATGTGGCCAAATTGTCGGATTCTTTCTGTTGGTGATCCCACCTTGACTTTATGCCTTTATTAAGTTTATTTACTAGTATCCACCAACTTGCAAAGTACACGGAGATACCTACATGATCTTGAACTGAGTTTAGACATCCTTTTACTTATGAGTTCCAGTGCCGACCAACTTTCCGTCTGCGGGTGAAACTATCGTTCACATTGGCCATACAATGTCCGACCATTTGCAACTTCAAAAAGAGGGTCTCAAAAATTAAACAAAAATCATTGGAAAGAAACCAACAACTAAGGTTAGCAGTTGCCACGTCCTCGTGACACCCTTTGCTCAAGAGACGTGCCTCTTCGCCAAAAGCCACACTTCTGCAACGATTGGTCACACCCCTTCGCTCTACGGGTGCGACTCTTTGCCCAATGGTTGTAGCTCTTCGCCGAAAGGATGTGTCTTTATGTCTAAAGTCATGTCTCTTCACTAGGAGACGTGTCTTTTCATTTGTGTCTTCGTCTCCTATATAAGGAGCCTATTGTACTCAGTCTCGAGCAGTCATTCAATTAATCAAACACAGAGTCTTCTGAGTCAAGTTCAAGTTTCTAAGGATTAGTACCTAGAATCCTTACAAAAATGCTCGTGGAATAGCCTCCATGCTTTGCCTGAGTCTTGACTTTTAAATAGCAGATATAGATCCCGCTCTAGTTGAGATAGATATGCCCTTTTCTTTCGTCGCACTAGGGGGCGAAAGATAATCCGTGACTGTCTATGTGTGCTAATATGCCACGCGTGCGTGGAGTCCGTTAATAGTACCTAAGAGATGGTGGTTGATCTTGCTGATGGACTCGCTCAGTTCTTCTTTGCATTTTTGGATGGCATCCTCCACCGGTCATCCTTGCTATTCGGCTTTCTCATGATTGAGAGGCCGCGACAAGAAAGGGAGAGGCCTCGGGTACCGGAGGGAAGAAGAGGTTTTTTTTTCCCCCTCCTCTCTCTCTCTCTCTCTCTCTCTCTCTCTCTCTCTCTCTCTCTCTCTCTTTTTCTACGCGGACAGACTCTCTCTCTCTCTCTACATCTATCTCTCTCTATGCGGACATATTTTTTTTTCCTTCTCTTTCTACGCGATTTTCTCCCCCTCTATCTCCCTACGTCCTTTTTATTTTTCTTTTTTGTTTTTTTTTTCCCTCTTTCTCTCTCTACACGATTTTCTCCCCCTCTTTCTCTCTCTACGTCCCCTTTTTTCTCTCTTTCTCTCTCTACGCTATCCCCCCCCCCCCTACCCCCTTTCTCTCCCTACGTGCTAGGTTAGGAGGGAGCGGGAGCGTAGGGGCAGCGGGTGCGGGTGGAGAGCAGGGGAGCAAGGCAGAGAGAGAGAGAGAGAGAGAGAGAGAGAGAGAGAGAGAGAGAGAGAGAGAGAGAGAGAGAGAGAGAGAGAGATAGAGAGAGGTGCGTTTATGGCTCTCTTGCGCATCTGCCGCGCCGACTTCCATCGCTCTCCCTTGCCTCGAGACGCGATCTGCCTGCAAGCCCTATCTTCCTGCGCGTTACGAACCTGCTGCTGATGCTTCCTCCGTAGTGAATTGCCCTGTTTGATACTCCGCAGCCCCTCCCTTTGCTTGACACCCCTTCTCCCTTGAACCGTTGACTGCCTCTGTGGCTTGCGTGAAACCGGCATAGTAACAGGGGACGCCCTTTTTCGGGCTTCCCGTCCCCACTTTTTCGTCCCCACTTGCCGTCCCGCTCTCTTTTTTACACTAAAAATCCATTTCAGCCCCGTCCCCCGTCCCCCGTTCCCCCGTCCCGGAATGCGTCCCTTGTGACTATGGTTCAAACCGGCCCGTAGGGCGGCAGGTGTTGGCTTTCACCCGAAATTCTTTACTTTAAACGCACACACAAAGCACTTTGCAAAGTAAACGTGCGACGGGAATTAACACTTGAATACACATGGCTCGGAAGCTAGAATGCCCTGAGCTGACGTCGACAACCTGTAGGCCCCAAAATTGGCGCCCCTTTTGGTATTTCTTTATTCTTTGAGAGGGTAAATTACAAAATAGAGTCCTGGGGATCCTTTACCTGTATCCCGCTAGATACTACCTGACGTGGCCAAATTTTGGTAGCATAACGGCCCCAAAACTTGCGCGAATCAATTCCCCTGCTGGATCTCACTTGCATTGGCGTAAACCCTCTGATTCCTGCCCTAAAACAGTAAATTCAGCTCGCTGTATTTACTTGTTTTTGCCCTGTTTTCAGCCCCAAACAGTCCCCTAGCTGTCCTTTGCCAGTGGGGCACGATTCCCAAGAGTTCTGGCGTCCGTATGGCTGAAAAATAGTCAATTTTCTGCGCATACTCAACGCTGAATTTGCACCTGCACGGTGAGGTTATGACCCTCACCGGTGCCTGCTTTGGAGTAGCAGCTAGCTACCCTTGTTCCTGCTCAAGGAGACTCTTGCCTCAACACAAAAGCATGAACCCACACAGCTGTACATCAGTCAAATGAAGAGCCCTCTTGTGTGGGGCATCACATAACTGCACGCAGTGTGTAGTGTGCAGGGCATCATTCCTAGCACCACATTGTACATGGGAGGGAAAGAAAGCACTCCATAGCTCTTAACCTGTGACAAAATGCAAATGAGGCTTCTTCCCAGCTTAAAATTCAGCGCCACTTCTTCTGCATGAGGCAGGTGCACAGAAATGTGCCACTTGGCGCATTTACAAGCTTTTGCCCGTTTCGGGGTTGCCGCCTAAAAATCTCCCGACTGGTCGCCCAGTTGACTTCGTAGCAGAGTTGTAAAGTGTTTCCCTAGTCATACCGGAGGTAATGACGCAAACACATTTCGCGGCCCAAAATAGCAGTTCCCTAAATTTTAGGAAATGATTATGTTGGGCTCCCTGTGGTCATCTGCCCATCTATCCTCATCGGGACCGCATCCAAAAGTGCAATGTGGCCCAACCGTCGGATATTTTCTGCTAGTAGTCCCATCTTGACTTTATGCCTTTATTGAGTTCACTTCCTAGTATCCACCAACTTGCTAAGTGCGACGGGGGACCTTTATAATCTTGCTCTGAGCCTAGACATCCTCTTACTATATGAATTCCAGTGCCGACCACTTCCTGTCTGCGGGTGAAACTACCGTTCACATTGGCCATACAATGTCAAACCGTTTGCTACTTCAAAAAGAGGGTCTCAAAAATAAAACAAAACCCATTGGAAAGAAACCAACAACTAAAGTTAGCAATTGCCCCGTCCTCGTGACATAGTTAACAGCTGCCACGTCCTCGTGACATTGCCGCTTTTTTCTTGTTTTCAGCGTTTTCTCTTTCATTTGCGGGTTTCCTTTCGCTTGCTTGATTGTTGCTTGTTTGCTTCTTGAGTACGTCTGTGACTTTTTTGTTTTATGTGATTGCATGGTGTTGCATGTGTTGCATGTGCGTGTGTGTGGTTGCTTGCGTGGGGTGTGGGTGCGTGTATATATCGAAAGGGGCGCCAGACTTTGGGGCCAATCTCTTTGGGCACGGAATTACGCCGGGCCATGTCAACTCTCTCTCTCTCTCTCTCTCTCTCCCTCTCTCTATTAAAGTTCACCGATTTTGAAGTTTGTGTTTGTGTGTTGCTATTGATTTCTATTGATTTCTGGCTTGGAGTGTCCAAAGCGTGTTACAAATTCATTCCGCAAAATACTGTCAGCCCATTAGTATCCCTAACATCTCAAAGAGAAATCAGTTCAATCAGGCAATCTGTGACAAGGGAATGGAGGGGTTTCCCCGTGGTGCGGACTCTCCCCTCTTGTGTAGTCCTTACCACACCAGATTCAACCTGTTGATTTATTGGTAACTTTTGGTATAGACACTGCTAGTAGCCCAAAATCTTAATGGTACAACTCCCTCTGAAGAGAATTTGTGATGTTCTCCTCCTCCATCCACTTTGCATCGAGGGCTAGAGAGTATCCTTGACCAAATTATCGGTGGACCTAGCTTACCTTTTTGTTCTTTTCTTGTGTTGTGTGACCTTTTGGTAGCCCCACTGGCCTCCCCTTTGCGCAAGCTCCCCTCTTGTTGCAATCTGCACCGCACCGGATTCAAGCTGCTGATTCATCTATAACTTCTGGTATAGACACTGCTAATAGTCCAAAACGGTACAACTCTCTCTAAAGAGAATTTGCGATCTTCTCCTCCTCCATCCACTTTGCGTTGATTCTGTGCGTCTACGGGGAATAGACGAATTCTAGAAGCAATTTTAAGCCAAGTAGCACTCGTGTGGGAACCTAGATAACAGAAGTAGCTTCTCCCATCCATGACGAAGCAGATATAGTGTTCCCGGCTATAGGTATGATGTATTTCAACCAATAGGCTTATGAAACCATGCATCTTTATGCATCAGAAAAGTACTTGGGACATCAACAATGAATTCAGTTTGGGGTTCACGTGCTTGTAACAGTTCAGAAATCGATAAAATCTCTTTCCAAGGGGGGGAATAGCTCGTCTTCTTGTCCTTAGTGCTATGTCGATTGTTTTTCTCAATTTTATGTTGTGCAGAAGTCCATGTGAATTAGTAAATTTTCTTTAAAATATTAAGTACACGCTTTTGATTCTGTGACATGTCAATCTGTAGTTGATGTTTGTACTATGCTTTCGAAAAATTTCACGCCGGAAATTTGCGTAAATCTCCGTTTGTTTCTTCAGTTTTTGCGCTGGGTTTCAATCTTTTCTTCACCTCCTCGCAGAGAGGTGCTGTCTGTGTCAGATTCTCCACGAGAATCCATGTGTGTTGCAGAAGGGATCGGATCCTCTGTAGAAGAAGAATCTTTTTGAGCTCTGATACCATTGTTGCAGGCTTTGGCACTCCAAGCGAGAAATCAATAGCAACACATGAACAAAAACTGCAAAATCATTGAACTTTAAGAGAGAGAGAGAGAGAGAGAGAGAGAGAGAGAGAGAGAGAGAGAGAGAGAGAGAGAGAGGAAATGAAATGCTATATTAACGTCTTCAATAGGCCAAAATGACCTATGAGACCAATCTGTTACAAAATAGTGAATCTGATACCATGCTTGGGTACAAAAGAATTGCAAAATCACTAAACTTTACTTTACTTTACGAGAGAGAGAGAGAGAGAGAGAGAGAGAGAGAGAGAGAGAGAGAGAGAGAGAGAGAGAGAGAGTGTCAACACGACACGGTGGCGTATCGTGCCTAGGCGCATTGGCCCCAAAGGTTGGCGCCCCCTCCGGTATTTCTTTATTCATAAGTCGCAACTGTACTACTCCTGAGGGTCCTCTGCTCTCAGACTCTGTGTCGAGATACTCTCCAGAGTGAGTCGCCAAGGGTCCTTATAAATAGTACAAGGGAGGCCCAAAAGCAGAGCCCCAAAAATCATATGTTCTAAAAGTAGTGCAACCCCTAAAGCACCTGCACCAAAGGCCCACGTAAAAAATGCCAGTGACCAGTGGTGTAAAAAAACGGAAATCTGTATAGCTCTGCCACGTCAGCAGACCAGCGTAAGTCACAGAATTTCCATACAGCCTGCCACGTCAACAGTCGGCACCATTTTCGAAAATCAGGGCCAGAGATCAAGCTTATGGCACTCTAGGTTTTAGGCCCCTCCGCGGGTGCTCCATAAGTTATTAAACTTGTCTTGGCTAGGATTTTAATCCTAACCCTCTTTTTAGGCCCTATGCCCAAAACTTGTGCAAGTTCTTCTAGGATCAGTTTCTCCTTGTTCTCTCAGCCATTTTCCTTCCAGGTGGGCACGCCACGTCATCACTTTGTGACAGTGCAGTTGGGGAGTGAGGATCTATGGTGGGGTTGGAGAGATGGGGGAAGAGGTGGAGAGCTAGAGTTTGGACTCTTTGGTGGTTGGGGTGGCATTGAGGTGTCAATGGAGGAGGAAGGAACCGAGATGAGAGAGAGGCGATGGGGAACTTCGGCTGGTTGTTGAGGTAAGACGTCTTCAGTGGTACAATGTGAGAGGGTTCTTCAGAGGACTCTTGAGTCGACTCACCCAAAGTTCTTGGAGGCTTAGACTATGCTTGAGTATGGGTCATACATGAGTGGCTCATGTGTCACGTCTTTGTAGATCTAGGATATCAATGTGACGTGCTTGCTCTATGAGGCTCCACATTGGGAGGTTGTTGCTATCCGCCATTGGATATGAGAGGTTGTGCGACTGTTGTTGCTGTTTTTAGCCATATCCATCCATGTTCCGCAGCTATACACAGACAAGGTGGATACATTGCAAAGATAGTTACAACACTTCATAGGAGAACATTTATGACATTGAGAACAATGGAGCAACTCACTGTACTGGCATTGCCAAACGACTACTACAAGACCATGACCAGAGACTGGTGATCTGCCAGCAGCACGCCTAGCTCCAGACCAAGACTCAAAGAAAAGGTACAATGGGGGTGTAGAGGCTAAGGTGCAATGAGGTGCATACTTTAGACTTGACTGCAGACGATGCTGTGTAGGGAGAGCTACAACTGACTCCAGTATCATCCAAGGTGCCTCCCTCCCTAGATATACCCCACTCAAATTTAGTGGTCTAGCTGCAACTGTAATCTACCACAGGCTGAGGTTAAGGATGGGTGCTGGCCCAGAGGTATAGGGTGCCCTCCTCATCTACACCTTAGTGGCTACTTTTGACACACTGGTCCACACAGCTACCCCTTGGTACCCTTGCCCGCATGTGGCGTACAGTTGAATGGCCTCTACTTGGAGCACCGTTTGAGTTGGCTTGCACCTTGCCCCTGGTATCACTCTTCAACCTTTTACACTTGTCACCGCTGTATCATTATAGCTGGCTACTCTATTTTGTGCGTGAAACAATCAAACATATGGCAGCTAGATTGGATGCACACAAGGAGTAGATTGTCCAGAGCATAGACAATGGAAAGTTGGTCAACACAGCCACATGTATCTACAGATGCTAGAAGGTCAGATGCAGACAGAGCTAGGAGGGAAGCAAAGAAAAGGAGGAGAAGGTGACAGAGGCAGGCAGAGCCTCCTCAGGTCTACAGAAGCAGAAGGCGAAAGAGGTAGATAGAGCCTCCTCATGTCTTGCAAGTCTGCAGAGGCAGGAATCCTATTCTATACCGGATCCACTTCTGCAGGCTTCGTCTTCTTGAGCACTTCTCCAGAGCCTGATAAGGCTCTTGGGGAAGTTGTTAATACCTACATGTAGTTCATATAGAGATTGGACTTCTCTAGCTGCGCTATGACATGGTAGGAGGAGACTTATCCATCTCTTGGACAAATGTTAGGAGATCTGGGAGATTGAGAACCGAGAAATAGTCTTGGTATTAGATTGTATATCTTGTGGATTTTGGGATCATGCCTTCTTGGTGGTCGGTGTATCATCTTTATATCACATGTGTGTTGCTGATCGTGGTACGTCTGTTTATGCAGAAGGATATCAAGAAGTATTTGTGAACTTCCAAGTATGTTTGCGGATGAGGCTGCTTTTGAATCAACCTCTTGTGAAGGCTGTCCAACTCGGGCCTCCAACCTCTGCAACATATGCAAGCCTTCCTTACAAGTGCTATATATAAAAGACTTGGTGTTTTACTGTTTGTTGACTTGTAGGTTTTGAACCCAGCTTCATTTGAATTGAATCTTTTCATCCCAATGTATAAAGTGAAGTTGAATAAGTGATTTTGGATACTGAAGAATCTTACTGATGCATGAATATTGATTTTGTAATAATCTTACTGATTTTACTCTCTCTAAGGTCTCTTGGGATAGTTTCCTACGACGTTAAAAGAATCTTCTTCTATTCTCTCTCTCTCTCTCTCTCTCTCTCTCACACACACACACACACACACACACACACACACACACACACACACGCGTGCGCGCACATACACGGGCGCGTGTGCACACACACACACACACGCACGCATGCGCGTGCACGCGCGCACACACACACACACACACACACACACACACACACACACACACACACACACACATGCATGCATCTGTACCTAGCCATACACGGGCACACATGCACGTGCAAATGAATGTATGTGTGCCCGTACTGGTGCCCATACCTGCACACAAAAGGCATGCATGCGTGGACACCTCTAGCTCGGGGCTGAGTGCGTGCGCACATTGCATTCATGCATGTTTGCCCGCGGCCACACGGTACACGTGCAGATGTATGCATGTGCGAACAAACGCAAATGCATGCATGTATGGACACAAAAGGCATGCACGTGGAAGCTCTAGCTTGGGTTTGAGTGCGCGTGCACAACACATACATGGGCGCATGTGGCTGTACATGGGCACACATCCCCATATTTGTGCACACTTCCCCATACGGGCACACAAATGAATGCATGCATGGACACCTCCACTCTGGTCTAAATGCACGTGCACGCATTCGCAGAATTTTGGACCTTGGATTGGATTTGTGGGTTAGTGTTCAGGAAAGAAAAACTTCTATCCCCAACATACACAAATGGTAATCAACAACACCTCACTAAAACCATTTGAGTTATGCAGGGATTGCCAAACTGCAATCTCACGATTGTAAAAAAGAACAAAAAAAAGGGATCAAAGATGCGGATCGTCTTTATGTTTATTCAAGGTGGATAATACACCTTGGGAAATGTCAGTGTGGTGTACATTTAAAAATTTATTAGATTAAAATTTAAACTTGCAAAAGTTTAGCAGTTTCTGTCAAGGAAGACTCGGAAATAGCAAAGATTTTTCAGTTCTAGCCACATTAAAAAAAAAAAACCTTGATTTTTTAAAGCGAGCATCGACCTATCGACCCTTCCCTCACCTATTAATATGTGGGCAACTTCTTCAACGACATTTGGATCACATTCTTTTTGAAGAGAAAAATGTATTTTGGTTTGATTTTATTTGGTTTTGGATTTTATCTTTATATTGTTTTGTACATTTGTAGGTTAAATTCCCTTATGGTTAATAAGTGAAGAACATTGATTTATTTAATTGGAAGGTCATCATTGTATTCTAACTATGTTCCTGGTAATCTTTAGTTAAGGTTTCTATGAAGCTATCCTCATATTTGCACATCCAAACAATAAGGAATTTCATTATTTGTTATAGCCTACTTGCAAAGACAAAATAGCTACAAAGGTAATTTTGCACCTACATAATGTCAATTTTCTCGATAATTTTTAGACTCACCCCAAATTTGATGTGTTCAACCCAAACTGTCTTTAAGCAAATTGTCAGGAACTCATTTTATGTGTTGGGAAAAAACACAACTAACCAAAGATACCATGAATGGGATCTTCCTGTTATTAAGATTATAATTTTTTAGGAATCGTTCCCTAGCTTCTAGATATCGATTCTTTTGAATTTGTAGATAAAATTAGGTCTATGTTTTCCTCTTGTGGAAAATTTTGCAACCTAACAATACCTATACACATCTGCAAATAAGAAACCAATACTTCTTTCAAAGGAGATTGCTAGGCATTCGAAATTAATAGTATTTTTAGGATTGGAAATTTTCAAGGTGATTCATGTTTTCGAAGATACTAATCTCAACTATATTGCCTATTATGTTGTCAATCCTAATCAATATTCTAACTAGTTGGCTTTGTAGATGATTTAGGGTCATAGATATTGGGGATGAGAAAAAGTTTTCTACATCGATGCATTCTAAGTTATAAGTTTCTTCACTAAATTGAAATTTTCGGGTTCTTTGCTAGATATTACAGTGATAAGAAAACTTTGAAGTATTTTGATTTATTGATAATCTTCTTTCTGAGTATCTTTAGTTATATGTGTTAGCATGCTTTGTATGTACCAATACATGTATCGGTTTTGTTTACATTGTTCAACAATGTACTTTTAGTGTAAGTTTTTATGTTGCTGGGGTAATATTAATAGGAATATTGTAAATCCTCTCTAAGACATTGGTTTGTATTTCACTTATATATAATAGCATTAAGTGTAACTACTTTTTTTTAATCAATATATACTCTTTTTAGATAAGTTCAAGTGGATAAGCAAAGAGAATCTAGATGAATGGTTGCAGCAACATAAGTCTTTCTTTAGATAAAGTTACTCAAAATTCAAACCCAAACGAAACATATGTAGCTCATGTCCTAGAACGTCCTTGGGTCACATACTGAACTGGAGAATTCACTGATTGTAAATTTTTAATTCCAATGTAACTTCACTCGTTTAGGCAAGACCAAACTTATAGTGTAGATACGTTGGTTTACACATCATGTTTCTTAGTGCAACACAAACTCACCACAAATTCGTTGGTCTAAGTAGTACTTGTGTAGATTCTTCAATTTAAGCAGCACAAATTCACTGCAAATTCATTGGTCTAAGTAGTTATAGTGTAGATTTGTCAATTTAAGCAACACAATCAATTGGTATGAATTCCTTGACTTAAGGAACAATAAATTATAAATCATATTGTAGTGGTTGGTCACCATTCCTACTAGTAGGATTTTGTTAACCTCGATATATTAAAGAAATGGCATTGTTGTGGTATTGATGGACTTTGATTGTTGAATGATGATTATGATCAATGATATCTTGATACATCAAAATATGACACAAACTGCTTATTGTAGTGGTATGAGACATTAAAATGTGCAATATATGGGTGACTAAAAGGTAAGTAGATTAAATTGTTTAAATCTATAAGATTTTATTTTGATATATTATATTTGAAAAAAACATAAAATCTATACAAAATATAAATTTATCATTTGATTCCCTTTCTCTCTCAACATCCCAAACATCTCTCTCTCTCTCTCTCTCTCTCTCTCTCTCTCTCTCTCTCTCTCTCGCACACACACAAAAGACTCATGTCAAAGAGGGAAAATAAACCAAAACGTTCTATTCAAAAGAAACTAAAAGATAAGATTGTACTTAATGCTTTCTCTTCAAAAACACAATTGAGGATTTATAACCAACTCATTCCAACCTCTATTTTGAGCCAAAGGAAAGTAAACATCAAATCTAAAAGGACTCCATCGTGTTTATTTACCTGCTAAAGGCCTTAGTATCCATATGGATGAAGGTAGTTCAATTCTAAGTGCTTTACATTTGTCCCTCAAGAGCCTCAAAAGTCTTGAATAGAAAAAGTCACGTCCTTCAAATGCTATTTCCCAAAGGCGTATTCATTGTTTTGGCATGCTGAAAGAAAGCTTTAGAGTACAAAAAATCAAAGATTGAATTCATAGAAGTTTGATCCATGATGTAATATTGGTTTTATAGAAATTTTTATATTTTTATTTATAAAGAGTCCTTTTATTTAAGGACTTCACATGCAAAGATTCATTTTATTATTCTCTATGTTTATTAAATCTATTTTTTTTAGAACTCATTAAAATATTCCTTTGTTTTAATCTTTTAACGTATCTTTTTATTATATTTTCTTTTCATTTTTCTTTTAAAGTTTCAAATGATAATATGCAATGTGATTTGCAAATTGTTTTTATTTTCAAATGATAATATGCAATGTGCACTGTCACCTTTTTATTTACGTGGAGCCTTTTTTAATATAAAAACTATTCATGATTATGTATGTATATTGAATAATATAATGTGTTTTTAAATTTTATTTCTTTATTATTATATTATTTCAAATGATAATGTGCAATGTGTACCTTTCACCTTATTATTTAAGTGGGACCTTTTTTAATCTATAAATTATTTGTGATTATGTATGCATAATGGATAATATAATTTTATATTAAGACACAAAAAAAAAATCTATGTGATTGTAAGCACCCATTTAAACTTACTCTCCATAAATCTCATCCCCCCTTTAATTTAGCAGGCCTTTATGCCTCCTTACGTTGTTTTTAAAAAAACAAGAGAGCTCTCAAATCATATCAATTTCTTCATTAGTTTGAGATCCACATCACAAAGTCATCCTCACTTCAGATTGAAGAAAAATATTTTCACACCCCACATAGGTGCCACATAGTCCTTTGTGTAGGTCAAAAAGTGATTTGCTCATATGTAACTAACTCAATTTTTAGCTGTTAAAGGCCGTAGTACCCAAAGGGTGAAGGTCATTCAATTTTCATTGTTTTTGTTCCAATTGCACAAATTCCGTGTGAGTTGATTAGAGCACAAGGTTGCTTGGCCACACTCGACTAAAATGAGTTGGTCCAAATATGTAACTCATTTCAGTTGGTGTTGGGAGTTCAAGGGAAATAAACACCAAATCTAAAAACGATCATATCATGCTTAAAGAAACAAAAAAAATCACTCAATATACAAATTTTATAAATAGTGTGAGTCGAGAAAAAATTTCACATCAAAACTCATCATCTACATAAAATAATTATTTATAGCAATACTCACACAATGTGTGATTGATGATTGATTAAACAAGGCAAAAAATTTACAAGAAAGCCCTGCTTTCATTAAAATAGGACATTAGGTGTAATCATATCAGTCCATAAAAACAATTTTTTTACAGATAGTAATCATAAATCAGTCCATAAAAACAAACTTTTTACAGACAAGTGCAGAAACCTGATACATTAACCACATACTAAATCCACAATGGCCAGATATGGTGCCACCATCACCACCCACCTCACATACGAAAAGTGGTGCTCGATGCAACCAGCAACAATGAAAAAACTACATATGTAAACAAGGACCTATCGACCTCTCCCACACCGACTCAATGCCAAGGTGTCACCACATAATTCCATGGAAAGCATGAGTACTAGATTTTAAAGTGGAGGTCGGTAAGAAGATAGTGAAGGAGGTTTTGGTTTAGCATGTCCACACTCACTGTGACGTGATTGCGAATGGCGGCAATGTCTCAATGGTGCATCATGCAACTGTAAGTGCTTTCAAGGCCTTCCTTTTTGTAGTCTTCCTTTTAGACCTTGGTATGTTACTTTTTTTTCCTTTTGAAGAGCTATGTAAATGTATAAGTCAATGCTCTCAAGAGTTCTATTCTATAGAGTACATTATATTCAATGGTTGAGGGGTCTCGTACATTTGGTTATTACACTTGCAGATGTCTATCCTTCTTCATATGAGGAATGGGATCAAGTGGAGTGTATTGTAGGGCTCATATCTGTAATCCATGATCACATTGGTGTTTTACAGTATACTGGAAGATCTAGCAAGAGCCTTGCAAATGAGGGCATTTTCTTCTATGAACACTTCTACTGGCTCAACTAGAGAAATAAAAAAGGTACGTGGTTAAACTTCCTCTCCCTACCAATTGGAAATCCATGGACTGGCCAGTCCTGGACACGATAGTGAGTGAAGCACTCCGGAGCAAGCTGTTTAGGGATGTGTAGAGGTCCCTAAAAAACTCTATACCCAGTAAAGAAGGCTAATTTTTGTCCTATAAGTTTATTTGTGGAGCTTTTTCCCACCTGCCACATACATGTTGCGAAGACTATGCTAGTATGTAAATCTCTAGACTCTTTCTTCTGTCACAAGCTTCTTGATAGAGGATGGTATATTAAAGAGGTAGACGACATACATTGCGAGGTTGTACTGGACACTTTGGTAGCCAAGTACATGATCGACACACAATCACTTCTCATCTCTTTCTGGTACAAGCTCTCTCAGCTTGTTGCATGCACGCTGCTCTGATCATTGATCACAATAAGGGAGCAATGCAACCTTCTTCAACTCTGACATGACATAGTGGAGGAGACTGCAAACAATGAGCCATCATAGTTCTATTTCTTACTAGGTGGACACAAAGTAATGCAACAGAGGAAAAAGAGATTGTTTGTAGAGAGCTAATTGTCCGAGTTCAAATTGTGCCAACATAGCTTGGATGAATTCTATTGAGTGTAACTTTTTCTTCAATTGAAATCTATATTCATGAATTCTATTGTAATATTTCTTTCAATTTAATTTTTTTATTTCAATAGTGAGATGATTTTGACCATTGAATCTGTTTGTCTACTTGTGTCTCTCTTTGTGCAAGTATGTGTCATTTCTTTACATTTAGTACAACATATGTAGAGTTTACCGTCGTATGTAAAATTCCTCTCTCTCTCTCTCTCTCTCTCTCACACACACACACACACACACACACACACACACACACACACACACACACACACACACACACACACACACACACACACACACACACCCCACATTATTGGCACCACATTGACATGTACAAAAAATCATATTACTGTACATAGTTAGCATTTCTTAGAGTATTTGTAATTACAAATTTGTAATTACAAATTTTGAACTAGTCAATGGGATAATATACAGATTCTACAGATATGGGATCAAAATGTCCTCTAAGTAGAATCCATGCTCATGCCCTTCAAATGAGGGTGGGGAGAGATTTGTGCTTGGTGGATTAAGTATACCCTTCTTTGGTGTGTCGTTTATCAACAAAGTGTTGTCAGCATCAAGTGGTACATGGATTTGAGAAAAATGTTTGTAATAAAGGTATACACATCTGGTTTTGTGGGGTGGTAGTGGCCATCAATGACATCACACTACATTTGAAAATACAAAAAATAAAATTATGAATGCTTGATTTTTGCTACGTTGCAAACTATGGTTATGAGGGGCTTGAGGTTCCTTTGCTTCTCAGAAGACCATATTGCTACGTGGAACCTTCTTAGAAGAAATTGCAAAAATTTCTTGGTACCAGGCCGCACAATGACTCTGCGACCAAGTATTCAAAAGCTGTGTAGGTTGAGAGATTCTGTATTTGAACCATACAACTCTCGAAAAAGCAACAATCCGTTGATGTCCAAGATAATTAGTCTCTGCAAACATTTACTAAAACAATTAAGTAGTTAGATAGTAGGATGACTTTCAGATTATTTTACATTGGTTATTACCGGAACAATCATGTCAATGTCTAGCAAAGGTCCATACTAGGTTTGACTGGAGTGGAGGTTGTCGACATCCTCCATATTTTTCTCCTCGCTCCCTTGTGCTTCTACTGTTCGAGACTCTGGTGTCTCTATTGTAGAGTGATCCATAGTAGAAGAATTAGCTTCTACTGTGGTATGCTCTGTTTGAGGCTCAGGCAGAGATGACTGTTCATGCTCTACCGACGGGATGGTGGAGGGCTCTACTTGAGGGATGGGAGGGTTTTCCTCAGCGCCTCCATCTGCATGATCTACTGATGGAATGGTGGAGGACTCTGCTTGAGGGATGGGAGTTTCTTCCTCAGCCCGTCCATCTGCATGATCTACCGTGGAATGTGGAGGGCTTTGCTTCAGGGTTGGGAGTTTCAATATGAATTTCTTCTTCAGTCCCTCTCGGTGCATGTTCTGTAGCAGATTTTTCCATCTGAAGAACTCCATCTGCAAAGTGAGATTCAATTGAAACCCCTCCCGATGCATGATCTGGCTCCTTGACACTCGCACTGGCCACCTCCTCATCATGCATCTCTTGGATCTCAACCGGTCACTCTATTTGATTAGTCCTTTCCTCAATCCGTCCCTATGATTGTTTAGTCACCCTCTCTTACTCCCGTCCCTTCTCAACTGATCTTACAAAATTTGATGACTCGTGGACGCCCGCTTGCTTGAGTCCCTCAACAGTCATTGATATCTCTACAATATGGTCATCCAATTGGGTGTCTTCTGCATCCATACTTACACGGTGTGAAATAGAAAGTAGATGATTGACAAGAGTGGCACAATATCGATGCAAATACTGTATTGTGTACTTCTTCAATGCACTCTGCAAAAGAAAAATGACAACAAAATGGAACTGAGAGATATTTTTATTGCAACAATCACCATGTTATAGTAATGCTTTGCAAAATTCCTACCTTTGACATGAATGGTTGTAGTGCAAAGAAGCTCTACAATATGTACTCAGCATGTTGAAGTGCTAACCCTCACATACACCCTATCACCTTCGACGGATGCATATTATTTATTTGATTGAGTCATGGACCGGGCTTGTCGGTCCAATAGGTGTGTAGGTGATCTCCAATGAGAGGCGCACGACTTATCTTATTTTTACATTAGTTTTGCAACGACCGACCACTGTGGGCGCCCATGTGTGAATGGGCCAAACTCTTATAAAAGGTCCATTTGACCTAAAAACCCTCATTCTGGGAGGTGTAAACTAAGAAATTCTCTTGCTCCATCTCTGTCTCCTTCTCCTTCATGTGCTCATAGGTGTGTGTGTGTGTGTGTGTGTGTGTGTGTGTATGCTTGAGAGAGAGAGAGAGAGAGAGCAATCGAGCATTGCGGAGGCATCAGCGACGGCGAGGTGGTTGAGTGTGACATCAATGGCGGCTCCCTCTTCTTTGCAGCACAGGATCCTTCACGACGGAAGCATTGAGCGGTGAGTGACACACCCCTGCCCCTTTGAGCTTGCTAGGATCTTCTAACTGTGTGTTTGCAGCCTTTCGAGGCTCGCACACAGTGCATAGGAAAGTTCCCATCCTCGACACATACGGCAAAGCGTACATTTTTGGCGCGGCTGTCGGGGACTGCCTTGCACTAAGCTTGAGGAGCACTCAATGCTACCTCAGGAAGCCTCTGTTTTCTGGTTTTTTGCTGAGTTGTCTGAGAACTATTAAGTGGCTGTAATGGGCAGTTTTAGCAGGTTTTTGTAAGCTCTATTAAGTGTTGCAATGTATTTATTTTTGTTAGATTTGTTAGATCTAATGGCAGGTGTTAATTGATTTGTTAGTTAGTGTAAATCGGTAATGTGCAGTAGACGGTGAGTAGATTGAGTACTCTGTGAGTGACCAGTGTTGCTGTGTTAGGACTAGGACTAGGACTAGGACCAGGACCAAGACCAAGACCACGACTAGGACTAGGACTAGGTCGAGGACCAAGACAGGGACCAGGACCATGTCCATGTCCATGTCCATAGATTGAGTACTCTGTGAGTGAGCATTGTTGATGTGTTAGGAAGTGTAGACATTGTGTAGCTTACTGTGTTAGACAGTGTGTGAGTGGTGGTAATTAGTGTTAATTAGTTGTGCTAGTTGTAAGGAGGTTAGACAGAGCCACATAGAGCTGCCGTGTGCGCGTGTGAGCTAGGCCCCCACGCGCAACATTATCCACTTATTTTTTTTTGATAAAAAAAAAGCGAAAAAATGCTCGAAATATCTAAGACCAAAAAGAAAATTCAAAAACAAAAAGAAAAGAAAAACTCATTTTAAGAGGACCAGGTCGAGGATTAGGTCGAGGACTAGGTCTAGGACCAGGTTGAGGACCACAGGTTGAGGACCATGTCCAGGATAAGGTTGAGGACCACAGGTTGAGGACCATGTCCAGGATAAGGTTGAGGACCAGGTCTAGGACTCGGACTAGGACCAGGTCGAGGACCAGGTTTAGGACCACAGGTTGAGGACCAAGTGTAGGACTAGGTTGAGGACCAAGTCTAGGACTAGGACTAGGACTTGGACCAGGTTGAGGACCAGGTCTAGGACCACAGGTTGAGGACCAAGTCTAGGACCAGGTTGAGGACTAGGTCTAGGACTAGGACTAGGACTAGGACTAGGACCAGGTTGACGACTAGGTCGAGGACCAGGTCTAGGACCACAGGTTGAGGACTAGGACTAGGACTGGGACTAGGACTAGGACCAGGACCAAGAATGTCGGACAAGTTCCTCAAGTCCTCCACCATCCCCTTCACACTCACCCTTTGAACTTACTAATTTTAGCCTTCTCTCCGACTAGGAAAATGCTATTTTTAGGATTTTAGGGGCTGTACGTAATCGAATCGGGGGCTGTAAAGTACGACATGTCCCCCTAGCCAAGATGCTTGTTTTGAGCTATTGCACGCCATATTCTGTGGCTTGGTTAAAAAAAGGGACCAAAAATACAAAAAAAATTTGGGTTGTAAACACCTGAAAAACTAGGTGAGAGGCCTTCATGGGCACTCACCAACACCTCTAGAGTGTTGAGGTCACATGCATCTACGCTCTGGTCGTGTGCAGGTGAGCACATTGAGAGTGTCTCCGTTTACGTGGACACTCATTATTCCTCTACCTTAGGCTCTAGGCCCTCAACGGGAACCCAAGGTAGTACCACTCAGGACCCACATATTGCATCTAGTGACTCTTCCTCTGACTACGACATCATGGAGGGTTATCCAATGCCTAATCCCAATAGCTCAAGTGAAGACATGCATGCCATGGGCCCACGGTCTGGGCCGAGCGTGCTTAGCCGCTTGAAGGAAACCTTTAGTAGAGTCACTCGCTCAACACATGGAGCTAACGATGTAAATGAGGGGGGTGGGAAAGCAAATTTGCCATTCGTGACCAACGTAGACCCCATGCTCTTGGAGAATGTGCACGTGAATACTCCATTCACACTGCATCCTCTGACTCTTCAGAGCTATTCCCCTCCGAGGTTATATTACCTGATGGTAGAAGCCTTGCCGAAGTGCAAGAGGTTGAGCGGTATATCATCGCGTCTAGGAAAAAGGAAATCGAGAGCTTACGTAGGGCAGATCAAAGGAGAGAGTTAAAAGAAAAAGCCCCTATGTCAACATCCATGCCAGGAGAGCAATCGAGTGCTCCTGAATTAGCCACAACTAAGGGTCAACCCATAGAGAGACACATTGCATCTAGTTCAAAGGACACCCCTAGCACCCCAATCCTAGATGGAGCGTTCCTAAACGAGAACTGGGAGTACGAACTACAAATGGAAACTCTAACCGACCTATACACAGGTCACACATATCACGTGGGTTGGTTAGATGTCCTAAATCCACAACGGGTGCCACTAGTGTAGAGGATCAACAACAAAGAGTTTGTGAGGTCATCCATAGGAATTGAGCTAGAGAGACAGAACAAGGGGATCCACATGCCTTCAACGAGTCTCATGGTATTCTTGGATACAGGGTAGGCTAAACAACCAACCTTATCGCAAATGGAGACTCCCTCCGTAAGTCTGATGGATCCTCCATATGTTGTTTTGCCAGGGATCTCAATGCAATCTGAGCCCACAAGTGATACCTTTACCTTTCCAATTCTAGCTCATCTTTCCCTTGATGACACCATGGCTACCATGCCTACCCCAATGATGGGCATGCCAAGAAACATGCCATGGATCTCTTGTTAGTAAAGCACCGCTACATGGTAGCTCAGTGCCTGCAACAGTACCTACAAGTGTGTATCAATCATATGCACCTATTTTTCCTTGTACTCATGTAGCTCCTACCTCTCACATTGTTTCAACAACCTATGCTCCAGACCCACAACATCCAAGATCTTATTTCAATGGGACCATACCGGCTAGCATTAACATGTCACATCCGACATCTCCTATGCCTAGGGCCACACATAGGAACTTTGGCCCACCACATGGCACAACACCGTACCAAACTTGAAACCCAAGGGCTTCCTATGCGCCAAGCCCAATGCCAATACCTACTCCACATGTAGTCTCTGGAGCGCCTTCACCCACGGTGCCTGTTCACTTAGGTGACTTGGCAACATTTGCTCAAGCTATCGATCGATCTATTGCTGAGAATATGTGTAACAACACCTGATATGGAGCCTAGAAGTAAGGCAGTACAAATAGACAAGCTCACACAAAAATTTAGTGGAGATGGGGATGCATTGATGCCGGCCCCACCTCTTGAACAAACGTCACAACACATGGTCCCTAGGGCCCAAAATGTTGTTCAAACAACACCCTTACCACCTCCAATGCTAGGACCACTACCACCACATCCGAGAATCACTTATGTGAATCAAGTGGGTTGTGAGTCATCTATTGCTGGTTTGGAAGAATGTGAGGAAGATATAGACCCTAATATTGCCTATGGAATTGATGCACTTGAAGAAAGTCCCCAATATTACATGGAGGACGATTGGGGACAAGTCAAACCTGTCTATCAAGTAGCGGCTCTTGCAGCAAGAGGCCAAAATGTCAATCACACTACCAAGAGACCACCTCTTCAATGCTTCGAGTGTGGGAGTCCACATCGTGTAGCCGAGTGTCCTATTAGGCTACAAAAGAATGTTACACTAATGCAAACCAATTAAGTGAGCACGTCTACAATCCTGATACTCATGTGTAATCTATGTGGCATAGATCATTTGATTGCCCAATGTCCGGATAATCCAAATGCGCCAAAGATCACGCCATTAAACTTGATTGAGGTTATTGAGGAGCCATCACAAAGTAAACCTGTGGTACTAGTAAATGTACTCACACGATCGATGCCCCAAAAACAAAATTAGATTCTTGAGGAAAGAGACATGGCATCAATTGCCCAATCTCAGAAGAAGAAGAAAATATGAAGGAAGAGATTGCAAAAAGCAGTGAAGTCAGACCCAGTTCAAAGACCAACATAGGACTGGCGACGACCGTGTATATATGAACGACCCAGAAGAGGATTCTGATTCAAGTGAAACCATGGAGACCAAAACGACCACTAGAAAAGAAACCAACAAGGAAGATCATCATGAGCCACAATGGCCAGGACCCAAGAAGAAGATAGGAACTTACCCAAACCCTACAAAGGAGATCGAGTGAGTCAAGCAATTAGGGAGTTTGGTAGAAGAGACCCAAAGGGATCTAGAGCCAGCACCTTGGCAGATCTAGATTACTGACACATTGTTCCCTACGCAACAACAACCTCACAAAGTCCATAGACCCCTAGCCATACCTAGTCATCCAAGAAGAAAGCGACTTGAAGTCATGGGACAGTGGGCGTACTCAATTCTTGTTGGAAATAATATTTACAGAGGGACTACCTGACCCTATCGAAGAAATGGAGATCCCATCTTCCCCACGTCAAGGGATTGAAACCCAAAAGGTTCCGTTAAATATTGCCAAATTGATGGATTTCATGGCTTTAGAAGTTAGAACCACCATCATGTCCAAACTATATGGAGACACTGAGCTATTCTTAGCTCTTCGAGCTTTCCTCAATGGAGAACTGAAAGTGGCCTACCACAATTTGCACAGATGGATGGAGCTAGGGAGATGCCAATAGAGGAGGAACACTTAGATCCACAACCCAACCTAGATGAGAACTCTATTGTAGAAATACATGTTAACAAGTTCACTCACATGTATTGCCTATGGTACTAGAGCCCTAGAGGTTCCCAGTGTGGGCGCTTTTCCTTGAAAAGCAAAAAACCCAAGGCATACAAAATAAACACACACATCAAAATTGAATCAATGTGAAAAGACTTTGGGGAGGTCAAAGAAAAGGAAATAAGTCAAGCAATGATTTCATGAGCAATTTCTTTTATTGTAGCTTAACTACAAGGTCTTCTAGGTATAGCCTCTAGTCAGTCCTCGAACATGAAATACTTGGCTCTCGTGATTAAACAGCTTAATTGACCAGAGAAAATTGAGAAGCTTGCTCATGGTATTAATAGTTGACCTCTAGTGCCTTTTGATTGTTAATGACTTATTTAGTTTTTGACCTTTACAATTGTTTATGCGTTTGATTATATTACAGTTTAATATTTATTGCTGACAAATTATTTAATATTCTATTACCAATCAATTTGTCTGCCTACAACTGTATATGCTTTTTAATTGTACATGAGAATGCAGTTATTGTGCCAATTTTTGTTGATTTTGCAATGATTGGAGAAGGCTAAGGACATTCAATCTCGAATAATCTTCCACCTCGACGAACGGGCTTCATCTCAATAGCTTCCGAGGACGGAATCTATATCAGGAAGGGGGACATGTTAACCCTCACAGACACCCTATCACCTTCGACAGACACATATTATTTATTTGATTGAGTCATGGACCGGGATTGTTGGTCCAATAGGTGTATAGGTGATCTCGGATTAGAGGCGTACTACATACATTATTTTTACAGTAGTTTTGCAACGACTGGCCACTGTGGGCGCCCATGTGTGAATGTGCCAAACACTTATAAAAGGTCCATTTGACCTAAAAATCCTCATTCTGGGAGGAGTAAGGTAAGAAGTTCTCTTGCTCCATCTCTGTCTGCTTCTCCTTCATGTGCTCACAGCGGTGTGTGTGTGTGTGTGTATGCTTGAGAGAGAGAGAGAGAGAGAGAGAGAGAGAGAGAGAGAGAGAGAGAGAGAGAGAGAGAGAGAGAGAGAGAGAGAGAGAGAGAGAGAGAAAGTGATCGAGCATTGTGGCGGCATTGGCGGCGATGAGGCCGTTGAGCACGACATCGACGTCGGATCCTTCTTCTTCGCAACACATGATCCTTCACGATGGAAGCATTGAGTGGTGAGTGACACACCCCTGCCCCTTTGAGCTTGCTAGGATCGATGCTCACACACACTACACATGCAAGTTCTCAGCCTCGACATGTAGGGCAAAGTGTACAAGGAGGCATCTCCATCCACACAAGTTGGCATCTAAGTTTCATTGTACGTTATATGGTGTATGTATAATACGCTTTAAACGGGTGTATTATATGACACCTATCTTTATTCGATCGTATTATACAATGCCACATCAGCAAAAGCATCGTCTCGTATAATTTCTTAGAATTTCAATAGAAATATTTATTTTGATCGAAATATAGTCCTTTATATAGGTGAAGACGGACTGTTTTCTTCATTCTATTTGAGCTCTCTTCCCCCTTGTCTCATCTTTATGTTAGTTTTAAAACATATAAAAAATATCAAAAATTTAATTTATAAATTTAGTAATCAATTATCTATTCAAGTAAAAATTCAGAGCTTAGGGTAAAAAATCAATTAGTTAAATGTAGTTTTTTGAAGGTTATGGAGTTTTGAGTTTAAAATTTACCTGCTTTGTGTGAAGTATATCTCGTACTGGGAGGTAAATTAAGTAGAGAGGTTAGTGATTGCTTGTCCTCACACTTGGGAAGTGATTTAGGATAGTTAAAGTTAGCAGTTACTTGCTTTGTGTTGAACTATGCTCACACCTAGAAGTAACTTAAGTTAGATAGTTAAAGTTAGTAGTTACTTGCTTTGTGTTGAACCATGTTCACACCTAGAAGTAACTTAGGTAATTTATCTAATGATTGTTTGTCATGTGTAGAGTAATACTCACACTGGAGGCAATTTTGGTAGATTAAATAATAATCTTTTGCTTTGTGTAGAGGTATTCTCACACCTAAAAGAGGTTTAGATAAGTAGTGAATTATGATTGCATGCCATGTGTAGAGTTACACTCACACTTGGAGGTAATTTAGATAGGATATTTAAAAATATCTTGCTTTGTGTAGAGTTTACTCACACTTGGAAGTTATTGAGATAGATAAGTGATTTTTTAATCATGATTCACGTATAGAGTGAAAGCTCACACTTGAAAAAAAATTATTTTTGGTATTTAGAATTTAAAGAGGTTGAAAATCTATGTTTTTTTTGAAAACGATAGCGACTATAATAATAAATGGTATGAGAGTTCAATTTTAGATGTGTATTTAGTAAGTAGTGTTGTTTGAGTTTGCAGATCACAAGAAAATGGTGAAAGGATATGAGTACAGTGTCATCGACACATGAAAAAACAGTTAGTTGCAGTTGGTTGGGTTCACACTGGATGGACTCTCGCTTGGGCAATAACATGCGGCAAGTGATACGGATGGTGGTCTAGTGGACACCGTGGCAAGGTCACCACCACCACCATAGTTTGGAGATAGGCTTAGCTGGATTGGGATACCGGCTAGCCGTTGGTGGCTACTTAGATATGAGTGGTTGGTTCCAGGTCGGGCGGATCAAGATCCACTTTGTATGGTTTAACGTCTAGTCTTGAGTCCTGAGTCTAGAGTTGTGCACGCCATTGGCACTCTCCCTGCACATTGGAGCCTTGACACCCAATTGTACCTTGAGTCCTGAGCTTGGAGCTGTGTGTGCTGCCAGCCAGAGTTGTATGGTTCTTTGAGCTTATGGAGTTCCATTGATTTGAGTCTGCAGTTGGGTTTTGAGTTGTATCGTGTCTTGAGTCATATTGCTCTTCTGTGTTTGAGTCATGTCCGCGTGTGATGTTTCTTCTGTTGGAGTGAGGTTTCATGCATATGCACTGAGGAGCACCCACTCTAGAGAGCATGCCACCTTTTCCTCGCTACATGTGCTCTCATTTTTGGCACGCCCAATGGGATCTCAACTAAAGTCTCACTCCGTTGAAAGTCGAGTCGAGGAGCTATTGTTTTCAGCTCTCTATACCACTCGATTTGTTTGCACGGCTACCTCAGCTTGGTCCTGTCTAGTTTTTCCTTGACCTGCTTAGTTTTCAACTTTCTCGTCTAGACCTACTTGTCTAGTCTCTCATCCTAGTCTAGTAGTCTCTAGGCTGGGTCTAGTCCTCTCTCATCCAGGTCTAGCTAGGAGTAGGCTGGGTCTAGTCCTCTCTCGTCTAGGTCTAGCCACGAGGTCTAGTCACTCGCCCTAGTCTAGTGGAGTCTGGACCAATGTGAGGTAAAGATATTTGTGCTCAAATCCTGGGTCGGATTTTGGTTACTGCATGACACATATAAGGTAGTCAAAAGAGAAACAAAGCCCACTACTAAGTCCTTTGAAGTACTACCACAGGAAGCGTCAACCCTTCATGCCAAGCAGAAGTCCACCAACCCCATTACCCCTACCTTCTCCCTCAACCATTTCTACACCTCCCTAGTCACCCCCATCAATAAAATTCTCATCCCCTATGTTACAACAAGCTCCATTGCAACAACCTCCTACACAGACAGCCATGGAGGAGCTCACAAGCGTTCTAGATAAGGTGAATATTAAGTTTCCTAGTTTCAAGGGTCTCTCCACAGAGGATGCTGATGACCATGCCCAAAGGTTGTTTCTCTCTGTAAAGGTTGTGGTCTCAACTCAGAAGATGCCTACTTAGTACTCTTTCCATCCACCTTGGATGGCTTAGCCAAAAAATGGTACAGTCAGTTTGCAGAGAACCACTTTACAACTTGGGCCACGTTACGATGAAATTTCTGTGAAGCTTTCAGGCCAGAAGACTTCCAAGAGAAGGTTCTGGATGAATTAGCCAATCTAATGCTCCAGTCAAATGAGACTTTTGCAAAACTCATGACCAGAACCAAGTCTATGGTCGCTAAGCTTCCTCAACAACCAGGTGAATTATGGTTAAGAAATGGGTGGAGAAGTCTCTTTCCAAAACCTCTCAGCAAAAACTCTGAGAGAGTCTCGGACCTGACGCCACTATGGAGGAATTTGTCACAGCAGCTACTCGGATAGAAGGAGCTAGGAAGATGTTCACTGACTCTCCTCAGGTAGAGACTACCTCAGTCTTTTTAGAAAGTCCCTTTGATCCTTTAACCTCTTTACGTAGGGAACATGTTGGCCCACATAATTGCCTCTTAATAATAGGCACGTGCTAAGATTGATCATATCGGGCTGGCACTTTCTCTCAAACTATATGAACAAATCCTTATCTCCCTCTGGCTCACACATGACTAGAGCTCACTGATAGCTTTCTGCATACAGATCTACTACACATGCAACACCTAGACTGGGAGTTTGCACACGCGCTCACACACTTAATCTTGTGGAATAGACCGAATATAGAAATCCACTGGTGCATTCTCAACCCCCTCTCTGAACACACACACACACACACACACACACACACACACACACACACACACACACACACACACACACACACACACGCACACGCACACGCACACGCACACGCACACGCACACGCACACGCACACGCACACGCACACGCACACGCACACGCACACGCACACGCACACGCACACGCACACGCACACGCACACGCACACGCACACGCACACGCACACGCACACGCACACGCACACGCACACGCACACGCACACGCACACGCACACGCACACGCGCACACACACACACACACACACACACACACACACACACACACACACACACACACACACACAAACGCTTGGCATGGTGAAACTTGTTGGATCCCTCGCGCTCACACACAAACGCCCTTATCTCATTTGATTTCCCTGTCTATTACCATCAGTATTTGGATTGACTCTTGGCCCGTATCTCATTCGATCTCTCCACTCAATTACTGAAAAAATTTGGTACTGGTTCTTAGCTTATCAAAAACGGATTTGCTCATGCATGGGCGCATACACACATACATACACACACTCTCACACAAGCACAACTAGCAACGTATACACAAACTGTTTTGGCTCTTCTTGAGGGAGTCAATGTGTATGCATACCACACATTCACAGTATGAACAGTGGTAAACATAGCTTTACTTTGGTGGAAAACATGGGTCTTCGATTCATCCCACCTTCATCCCACATGGCTGATATGTTGGAGAAAAACATAGTCCAGGTAGGTGCAACTGCACCTACTCAGTACTTCATTTACTACAGAGGTTGCTTAGTTTTCGAATTAATCTAGTTTTTTTTAGCATAGTGTACCCCTGTACATAGACATACATGTTGGCTTTGACAGTTTTTTGCAGGTTTGAATGTATAATCTTAGACATATTGGGTTTGATTCTTTTTCTTGGCAAGAAAACTTTCAATAGTTACTCAGAGGAGGGTTGAACTGGTAATGATAACAAGTACAAGGTTATTTACTTAATAAGATTAAAACTGTAAACACATTATCCTTTTTTGACATATTGTAGATTGATTGAAGTTACTTGTTTCTTCTTTTTTTGTTGCCGTTAACCTCCTGTGAGCGTCTCGTAAGAGTGGCAAACACGGGTTTTACAAAAAGAGAAGTATTAAAATGCAAATAGGATGCTGGCAAATTTTTGGAAAATTGGCTTGTTGCACACTTATTTGAGCATAATGGTTTCTTGAATCTTGTATACACTACATGAATATTGATCCTTAGTGAAAATTTGAAAAACGTGTTGACAGAGTGGAATTGCTATGCATAAATGTTAGATTCAACAATTTGACTCAAGGTTTAGCTTGATGGGTTGTGACTCTAAAGTAACACATTTACATTGTTTTACTTTTGAATTATGTAGCTTTGGATTGGGTACTAGAAGCCTTAAACCTCTTGTGAGGGTCTCAACAGAGATGGCGTAGATTGGATATTTTAGAATTTGTCCATTTTACAAAGAAAATGCTGCCCAAATTTGTGCTTTTTAGAGATTGGTAAACTAGAAGATCGAACAATACATAACATAACTTTTGAACTTGTTTTCCTTTTTTGATGCCGTTAACCTCCTGGGAGGGTCTCAACAGAGATGGCTTTGACTGGAAATTTGAACTTTTATCTGCTATGAGGTTTGGCTTGATGACTTCAAACTGACTAAGAACCTGACCAACATCATAAAGTTACTTTTATATACACGGATCGAGACACTGAACCTTAAAGAAAACTCTGAAATTCATTTTAGTGAAAGAGGTTTAAAAGCATGGCGTGAACTCATACTGTTTGTAGTTGACGGTAATTAGTTGATGGAATGCTGGCCTTTTTTCTATGACTCTTAACTGCATCTCCATGGGAATGACACCATTATTGTGGTAAAAGAAACATAAAATGCTTTTTGTTGAATAGAATCATAACTTTTTAAATTAATGTTAGTGTTGTACTTTGAAAACACCCCAATGCATAAAAACAAGGGCCTTAATCCTCATGTGAGGGTCCTGGATGAGATGGCATTTGATTGGACTTTTGAAAATTAATTCAAATTACAAAGGAGATGCTGCCCGATTTTTTTCTGGAATTAAATGATGTAAACATTATCGTAAATAAGGCTCAATATTTAAACTTCATATTGGATCTAGGTTATGTTGTTAGTTTGTGTTGTAATTTTTGACACCAATAACAAGGGGAGGGAGTCGTTGACACCTGTCTTCCCAAGTAATACCAGTTCTGATAGGCTTGTGTTTCTTGGATGGTGATAGGTAAGAGATTCTTTCCTTGGGATTACAAAGGAAACTGCAGCAATAACAAAAGATCATCCAATGTTCGATTATTTCTATTGGTGATAGATAACCCTTGTATATGATTCTTTGATAATAACATGTAATACACTATATATTCGCTTATTTCTATTGGTGATAGTAGATAACCCTTGTATAGTGATTCTTTGATAATAACATGTTATACAATATATGGCGTTATTGACTGTCAGCAAAACAAAGTCAGGCGTCGTATTGAAACAGCCTTTGGAGCCACTACTGACACATTCTTTTACGAAATAAAATACTTTAGTTTCTCCAAATACACACACACACACACACACACACACACACACACACACACACACACACACACACACACACACACACACACACACACACACACACACACACACACACACACACACACACACACACACACATATTGTGGAAACACTCTCCTGCTCATGGCTATTTAATGAGAGTCTCGGGCTGCTGAAATTTTCTCATGAAGCTTGCAAAACAATGATTCTGTCTCGCATATTACTGCTTTGCTTTAACTTATATACTAAGTTCTACACTCACACCATTACACACTCGCACTATTATAGGCAGTTGCTACACTTGCACTCTCCTGCTTATAGAGTTTACTCACACACGTTATTGCACAACAATGTATGCTCAATACTTTTCAAGATACGTTCCAAGCCAGGCAAATTGTTACTAATTCCATATTGGAAGGTATTTGCTTTAAAATTTCATAAGAGCCCGATCATCCCTTAGTGGTTGAATACTACATAAACATCTATAAACTATCGGTACTTGTCAAAAGTGTGGGTAAGCAAACGGTCTCAAAGTAGGTGAATTTTCATACTCTCATGGAGGAAAACCGAATGGATTCAAAAATAGTGGATCCTTCTGCCTCCTCCTCTTCTCAGATGTACATCGTTATCTTTTTTGAATTATTTTTTGAGGAGATTTAATTAATTTACTCAGGTGTACATCTTTAATTGAATAACACTAGAATTTTTTGATGCATTATTTACCATTACTTTCATAAATATTAGCTTTTTCAGAGAAATAATAGTTACGTGCTATCATAAAAATGTCATCTTGGTTAATAAATGCATAATACTATGCAAAAAAAGGAGGGGTTTCTTTTGTCAAGAAAGAAACGATCATACATAAAAAACACTAACCCTTGAGTACAATTTATCTGCTTGCATTAGAAAGAAATTATCAGAGTTGGTGTTCAAGTTTAAACTACGTGAGCTAATAGCGGGTTTTTAAGCTATACACTTTGCTTTATATTGTTATCTCCTTGCCATAAAGGATCGTAACTTTTCCTGCCATATACTTGGCAAATTTTTGGAAGATTTAAAAAAAAAAGGTTGTTAAGAACCTGTTTATTACATTCAAACAAGTCTAGAGTATATATCCTTGCTGCCATAAGCAAACATGACTCTAGAGAGAATGTTTTGTCATCAATAAACATTTTTTGAATGCTTGGATAAGAGGGACATGGATGACAACCATCGGGTCCGTCCTATACCTGCATTCCATGACTAAACAAAAAAACTGATGAATTTTTTGTTTGCATGATGGTTGCAGGTAAGGATTCCAATTTCTTTTATCTTTGAATTCAAAGTGTTGTTTGAACAATTTTTGGCAGGGATACTTCTTCTACTACTGCTACTTCATTTTTATTTCTTAGATGTAATAAAACATCAAAATTTCCTTTCAAATGTACATAGTGTTTTTCTGGTAAAAATATATATGTAATCACTTTTATTAATCCTTATCATATCTCTTTTTGAATATATTGTTCAAATTGTGAATAAAGTATATAGGTTAATACAACACACACACACACACACACAATGGTACTTAAGGGCTCCTAGATTATTTATTTATTAACTCTTAAAGCTTCACTTCCATAAAGTCCACACCATGGGACTTGGCCCTCTATAATACTGGCAAATACATATTTTTCCTTAAGTGGTTTACTACCCTATAGCCAAAAGCTGCCATGAAGGCGCTAGGATTTTTCTCTGCAAACGTAGCCGGCCTCACTGTCTCAGAAGGGAGTCGTTCCACTCATGCCGATTTTGCTCATTGCTGTGATTTGGCGGCCCACCTCCCTTCTCTATATAAAGAGGCGAGGGCGCTTCTCTGCCCCTCACTTAGCTTTGTTTGTTGTTCTACTTTAAAATATTTGCATCTTGTTTTACACTGAAGCATGGAGCTCGCTACAATTGTCACTCAGATCGGCCACTCTACCCATGCATACGTCTTTGCATGTTTTTTTAATAAAAAAAGGGGGCATTTTTTACTTTGGTAATACTGCTGTAGATTGTGTTTGATATTGTGCATGAAGTTTTCGCTATAAACCTGGTTATGATCCTCCATGGACGGTGAGTATATATGATAAATGGTGCTATGACATGGTTTTTTTCCTCCCACTGGGTCTCAGGTGACTGTGGTACTTTGTGGTTACTGTAAGAGATAAAGATGTTTTTTTGAGTACCAATAGCTGCCATTCTTATTCACTGTTTTCTAATGGCATAAGGTTTACACTGCCTTCTTGAAAACGGGCTTTTTTGATACCGCTCTACTGAGCCTGACTTTACTTTGTGGCGAGTAACCAAGCCTACCTTGTTGGCTTAATGGGCATCAGAATACAGTGTGTGTTAATTAATACTGTCGCTTTTTCACTTAGTTATTGGTCTCAAGCATTTTACGATGATCTGGGTATGGTTTACCAACTGCTAACCGTTTGTTAAATTTTTGTAAGCATTGGTTTGATTCGGTGACTACTCTACATTAACAATGGTTTGTTTTGGGGTTTGCTGCTGCGTTACTTTGCTTGGAAAATCTTTTCGATGGTAATCTGACACATTATGGGGCTTATTGATGCTTTTAGTACATAGACTTTGTAGCCATGTTGGGTATATGTACATACTTGAGGGGGTGGTGTTTTCTATCCTACTATGTACTGGTTCTTAGAGGGGATTGAGCCCGGTTGCACCATCTTGCTGTACTTACTACTTTATTGACTGGGATAAGCTATACATTGCATTGCCTATTAACACATAGGTGGTTGGCTGGTGGTGATGTTCTCTATCCAGCTGCGCAATAATTTTGAATGATTTAAGATGTTGGACCCTATTGCATACCATTACAACACTTGGACTGTCCTCTATTCAGTTAGGATGAATTCACTTGGACGGATGGTACTCCTTTCATAAGCTTTGAGTGCTGAGGTGAATCTAACACGGTAAAACATGACATATTTTTTTTTCAAAAGACTTCATGGTTCGGCTCATAAACTTGGTTTTTTATCTGGGTTCCTTGAAAGAGAAATATGATTAAGTGATAATGGATGATTCAGAGTCCATTCTACCATAATGGACTTTTGACCTGGAAAATTTTGACTAAAGTTTGAGAACTTTAAATGGAATTTTTTAGAAAAAATTCTCAGTTAAACTTCATTTGATTGGGTTTTTAGAATTTATAAAACTGATTTCTTAAAAAAGGGGGGTGGAATCAGACACTTGGATTAGAAGGGGTGATGGCCTTCTAATCAAAATGATATTCTTTTTACTTTAAACTCTAGGTTAAAAAAGAAAAAGAAAAGTGATAACATCTTTTCTTGAAATCTATGGACTAAGCTTGAAAAGGTTTAATTTTTTTTTTGTAAGATTGACATGGATAACAACTGGTATAGTCCATTGATACCTGTAAAACACATCCAAGGCTAACTGAATTGTTGTCTTGTTTGGATGGATGCAGGTATGGACTCTATCTTATCTTTGAAGGTTTTTTTTTCTTTGGCAAGCTGTCCTACATTGGATTACACACTCACTTACTATCTGGGAAGTTCGGGAAGTTCATCTGTTATTTGTATACTAGAATGAGACCTCATTCGTACAAACATTGTACAAAAATAATTCTAAGACTGAGTTGTTTTTGTACTTATCTTTTTGTTTTTCTAAATCCACCTGTCTTTTGAATGTAAAAAGTTCAATTATGTCTTATTATTTATGGTAAAACAGCTACACACACATCCTATACATAAGATTTTTCTTTTCGGAAAAATCTGGATGCTGGATTTGGAAACTATTATCGAAATTTAGCTCTAGGATGGACCCACAGACTGTAATCCCTTGACTGGTTGACTGGTGTTCCTGCTCACGATTGTTATAGTCCTTGACTCTGCCGGTTTAAGGTTTGCAGGCCCAAGCTGCAGTAACTGATCTTATTCATGTTTAAACTTCTCCTTTTCAGGACCACAAACCCTTTACAACGAAGGCCTGCATGAGTATTAAGCACAGCCCTGAGAATCATACAAAGATTCTCAAACAGATGAAGTTATACCTTAAAAACCATAAACCAAAGGATGCTTTGGCAGCTAGAACCAGACCCTTCCTTGCTAGAAAGGCCAAAGATTGTATTACTTACTACAATAAGTGAATGTAACCTCACTATCCTTTTTTGGAAATATTGTAGACTCTTGCTCTCTCACAAGGATTGGAATTGACCTCTGAGCCCCTCTTGGTGGCCATGTCTCTTGTCCTCATATGTATTAACATCTTGGATGCCTCTCAACTAATATATGACTCGACACTTACCTCAGACAAGAAAATTTCTATCTTGCATATGCTGTCTCATAATGATTGGGTTAAAGTTTTGCCTACCTTGGACAAGGACTCCAAGGAAGGGGTAAATTTGATTGCCCAATACGTAGCCCAACTTCCCATACTTTCTTCACAATAGAAACAAGAGCTTGCCCTTTTCTCTTCCTCTGGTGCGGATCAGTCTAACTTTTGAAGGAAGTTGTGTGGCCTTAATCCATCTTTTGTTTGTACACCGGCTACCCCGACTATCCCTCAAACTGGTGGTATCTTTTGTAGGGATAGTGTGGCTCTTGAACCCGTCAAATAATTTCAGACTAATCTTTGTTCCCTCAATGACTCTAACCTCTTGGAAATGGTGCCAAAAATCTCTAAAGTTTTTCCTGTCTTACCTGTTAGATAGATTGAAATTGAATCTTTTGGGGTTGACCATCATCTATGGATCCTGCCCCTAGCAAGGCATTCTTAGCACCCATTCTGAGTGAAACATGGGTATACCTTGCCAACCTCCCTGCCTCTATTGTGAAAGACTGCAGAATCAAGATCTTAAAAGGTGGACAATTTCTTGACAAAGGGGAGCTCATCAAAGCACCCTTCAACCTCAATCTCATTGACCATTCTAAATGCCCTTCCAATACTGGCCTCTACATCCGTACTAAAGGAAACATGGAATTTGCTAAAAGTAACCCCGACTTCTACACAGAATCCATATGGAATGTTTTTTGGCCTTATGTGAAATGTGCCCGTAGATTTCTTGACCCTAAAGCCTCCTGCAAATCGAGCATCATGTGGTTTGATCATGCCATTTGGTTCATTCTCAACCACCTTGACCTACTCTTCCTAGAAAAACCAGTGGATTTTCACCTCTCTCTTATTTGCTCTTGGTTGGGTGGCCAAGCTAAACAGATAGTAATTGCTCAGATTGCCTTTAACATCTTTTTGGATTAATACTGGATATCGTAAAATAATTAAAATCTAATGAGCCAGGGATTTACCTAACTACTTATGCTAACTACAAAGGCGTTAAGATCATCACTAGCTAACTCAAACCATGTATTGAGTATGATTCCCCTGCTCTAAAAAGAAAAAATAATTCCAAATGATTTTCTCATACTACTCTGATCATTTAATGTGGGAGAGTAAATAGGAACAAGAGTTAGAATAGAGACATGTGCTTCTAGACCTATCTCAGTACGGGACCAAAAGGAGAGATGGTTACATCTCAATAGGGGTCCAAAAGGAGATGGTCTATCAAAGAGCAATGTGCAATATGTGCTTCTAGGCTTACCTCAACAGGGGACCAAGAGGAGAGATGGTTACATCTCAATAGGGGTCCAAAAGGAGGTAGTCTATCAAAGAGCAATGTGCATCTAATGGAGATTAAAAGACCTTAGGGTTAGCTTCATTAAATACCTCCAATGGTTAGTGTTAAAAGTCCTTTGACCTTAGGCAAGACCTTAGGCAAGCTAGGGCTGAGCTTGAGGTGGGAACCCAATCTAAACTTACCTTTAACCTTAGGCAAGCTAGGGCTGAGCTTGAGGTGGGAACCCGACCTAAACTTGCCTTTGACCTTAGGCAAGCTAGGCCTGAGCTTGAGGTGGGAACTCCACCTAAGGTGCTTGTCATGCTTGATGACTAAGGTACTTGAGGTACTTGTCATACTTAATGAGGGAAGGTGCTTGAGAAGCTTCCTATACATGAGGGGTAAGGTGCTTGAGTCAAAAAGAGACCCTACAAACTTAATAAGGAAGTTGCTTGAGAAGCTTCCTATGCATGGGGTAAGGTGCTTGAGTCAAAAAGAGACCCTACAAACTTAATGAGGAAGTTTCTTGAGAATCTTCTTATGCATGAAAGTCCCAAAGTTAGGGGAATCGTTGACCTAACCTTCCACTCACCCAAAGGGCACCCCTTTCTAAAAGGGCACATGGGACACGTGTCAGACTCTCACTAAGCTTAGCCACATGGTGTGCTTCAATGCTATTGGATGGGCTAAAGAGGGGTTCAATGAGCTTCTAGTTCCATCCAACAAATATCTAGATATTTTCAAGCTCTCTCTCTCTCTCTCTCTCTCTCTCTCTCTAAGGGGTACACTTGTCAAAAGACTACCCACATACTTGACTGCATGTTGCATGTGATTGGCTAGGGGGAGAGGGGTCCAATGAGCCTGCAGCATGTGGAAAAGTTGCAACTCACCCCAAGAAATCAAGGGGGGTGCTAGGGGGATATACACCACACACACACACACTCATTTTGGGAAACTATTCTCACTTGGTGAAAGAAGAGGAACTCCACCTCCTTCTCCAAGCTTGTGAGAAGTGAGAGCCTACACCAACACTCTTGGATATGGAATGCAAATCCGACCAAGGCCATGATTCAATGCTTAAGCTTGCCATCTTCTCCATCTTCATTACTATGCTATTATGTATGCTAGAAAGAAGAGTGCTGATAAGTGAGGAACTATTTCTTTCTTCTATGGAATGTCTCTTCTTCGTCTTCCCTATCCTCATTACCCGCTAGCTCTCTCCACCTTCGAAGGTGTTTGAGGCCTTGGGATAGTTAATGCTTTCTACAAAGTTTATGTTATGCTTGTGATGCATGAAGCTTTCCATCTTCATTGCATCACCAAGGTCACAAGGAACACAAAGATTGTATTGTACCAAGTCTCTCTTGATGAAAGAAACTATAGTACAAATGCCTATTGGAGGGGGGGCCGGCCTTTAAAGCACTCAATAAGATTAGTATCAACAATAGATTTCCTGTAATGCGGGTAGAAGATCTATTTGATAATTTACAAGTTTTGGCCTGACAAATTCTCCAGACGCATTCAAACTCATGATGGACAAAAATCTTCAGGCCATTCAGATTCTGTTGAGGAGGACAAGGGACACCTCCAGGTAATCTTTCAAGTTGTGAGAGAGAATAAGCTTTTCATTAATTTTTTAAAAAAAGTGTGAATTTTTTATACAAGAGATTCAATATTTAGGTCACATTATCTCTAAAGATGGCACCCGTATGGATCCAACAAAGTTAGAGATAATAAAAGGATGGCCTAATCCAAGGAATCTATAGGAGGTACGAAGCTGCATAGGTATAAAAAATTCATATAAAAAATTCTCGCTAATAGCAAGCCCATTACATGACTTAACAAAAAAAAATAAAAAATGTTAAGTATTCATGGACTGCAAAAGTGCAAGAAGCTTTTGAGAAGCTTATCTCTCAACGTGTGCTCACACTACTAGATCTCTCAAAGCCATTTGAGGTCCAATGTGATGCTTGTGGTGATTGCCTTGGAGCTATTTTGCTTCAAGAAGGGCATGCCATAACATATGAGAGTCAAAGACTCAACTTCGATAAGTGAGTATTGAGCAAATACGAAAAAGAGCTACTAGCTATTCTATATGCCCTAAACACGTGGAAACACTATCTCTTGGGAACTCCATTCATCCTACAAATGGATCACAAAGCCTCAAGAACTTCATGACGCAAACCAAGCTCTCCAACAAAAAAATGAGCCTTTGCAATAGGGAAGAAAAAAATAACCATTCACCTTGAAGGATGGTTATCTTCCAAACGGCAATAGGCTATGTGTTATTCACCCATACAATAAGAAAGTCATGTATGAATCTCATACTTCTCCTTATGCGGGGCAAAGAGGGAATCCATAATCTACTCTTCAAGGAGTAGAAATGTATATCTGTTGGTCTACCATGAAAAGTAAACATACAAGAGTGTGTTTCAAAATGCGTGGTATACCAAAAGATAAAATTTGATCGAGGGAAGCAACTTGGATTGTTTTAGCCGACAGGCTTAGCAAGAAAACACACTCTATGCCTGTCAAAAAGACTATTAAGGCACATCAAATGACAACCCTCTTTAGATCTCAAATTTTCAAGTAACATGGCTTTCCAACATCCATAGTGTCAGACAAAGATCCTAGAATGACCAGTAATTTCTAGAAGGGTCTCTTTCACAAACGGATGACCAAAGTGAAATAACTAATCTAACGATTCTTGATCTACTAAAAGCCTATGTCCTGGAAGTGAATCAACGTTCTCAATGAGAGAAGTACATACCTCTTATGGAGTATGCATACAATGACATTGTACATACTTGTATGGGGAAATCACCTTTCGAGGTTAAAGAAGGAAGATCCAAAAGTCCCTTACTGCTTGAAGTACATGGGAAGATCTTTGCTGCTAATGAATATAGCCGAGACCTACAAGAATCTTTTCCAAAGACTAAAGGGGTTATATCCATCTCACAAAAAGGGCTGCTGCTAATAAGCACATAAGAGCCTTAGCCTTTAAGGAAAATGATTGGGTCTTGCTAAAGTTTCTCAAGGCTCATCTGAGGCATACTACGGGCAAGAGTCCTACGGACCACCAAGAGTATGATGCTAAACTAGCAAAAAGATACTATGGTCCTTAAAATTCTTAAGCCAGTCAATGAGATGGCTTATCAATTGAAGTTTCCCAACCATTGGCTCATGCACAATGTTTTCCATGAGAACCTAGGCCTTACAAATGAGCGCCATCAAAAGAAGCGATAGTTGTAGACCCTCCAAAAAACGAAGATCAACAAGAAGTACTTCAATCTAAGTCCATCCTATGACATGAAGACAAGGTATTAAGAAACGGTAAGATTATTTGACGATATCTTATTAAGTTAAAGAATTATCCTTTTAAAGATGCTAAATGGATGCAAGCAACCTAGCTTAAGGATAATATGAACCTTGTCAATGCTTACAATGCTGCACTAGAGTAAGCATATGAGAATGCATTTTAAACAAAAAAAATGTTTTTGTCTTATAAGACTAGTTCTCTTTTTATTGTGCACAAATTTAAATAGTATGCATGCTTAGAATCATGTTTGTGGTGACGACGTCTCCCAAACACAAAGTAGAACTTGTCACTCTACATTGGAAGTATGATGTGGACTAAAGAGCAGACATGCTTGCGGCAGCTACGTCTCCTAAGCACCAAATGGACTAGTCATCCATCTTGGAATGATGTCGTAGTGTAAAAAGGGATCCTCTACCCACTAAGAAACATGGACTAATGACTAGGCTTTATCTTCTCTACCTCATAGTCGAGGACGACTATGATTTCAAGAGAGAGTAATGTCATAAAATATAATATCTAACTTTACCAAATGATTTTTTCATATTAAACTGATCATTTAATGTGGAAGAATAAACGGGAACAAGAGTTAGCATAGAGACATGTGCTTCTAGACCTATCTCAACACGGGACCAAAAGGAGAGATGGTTTCATCTCAATAGGGGTCCAAAAGGAGATGGTGTATCAAAGAGCAATGTGCAATAAGTGCTTGTAGACTTACCTCAGCAGGGGACCAAGAGGAGAGATGGTTACATCTCAATAGGGGGTCCAAAAGAAGGTAGTCTATCAAAGAGAAATGTGCATCTAATGAAGGTTAAAAGACCTTAGGGTTAGCTTCATTAAAGACCTTCGATGGTTAGTGTTAAAAGTCCTTTGACCTTAGGCAAGCTAGGGCTAAGCTTGAGGTGGGAACCCGACCTAAACTTTCCTTTGACCTTAGGCAAGCTAGGGCCGAGCTTGAGGTGGGAACTCCACCTAAGGTGCTTGTCATCCTTGATGACTAAGGTACTTGAGGTACTTGTCATACTTAATGAGGAAGGTTCTTGAGAAGCTTCCTATGCATGGGGGATAAGGTGCTTGAGTAAAAAAAGACCCTACAAATTTAATGAGGAAGTTGCTTGAGAAGCTTCCTATGCTGCCATTCTTATTCACTGTTTTCTAATGGCATGAGGTTTACGCTGGCTTTTTGAAAATGGGCTGAGGTGAATCTAATACGGTAAAACATGACATATTTTTTTTTTTCAAAAGACTTCATGGTTCGGCTCATAAACCTGGTTTTTTATTTGGGTTCCTTGAAAGAGAAATATGATTAAGTGATAGTGGATGATTCAGAGTCCATTCTACCATAATGGACTTCTGACCTGGAAAATTTTGACTAAAGTTTGAGAACTTTAAATGGATTTTTTAAAGAAAATCTTCTCGTTTAAACTTCATTTGATTGGGCTTTTAGGAATTGATAAAACCGATTTCTTAAAAAAGGGGGGTGGGTTCATACACTTGGATTAGAAGGGGTGATGGCCTTCTAATCAAAATGATATTCTTTTTACTTTAAAATCTAGGTTTTAAAGAAAAAAGAAAAGTGATAACATCTTTTCTTAAAATCTATGGACTAAGTTTGAAAAGGTTTAAAAAAAGTTTGTAAGATGGACATGGATAACCACTGGTATAGTCCATTGATACCTGTAAAACACATCCAAGCCTAACTGAATTTTTGTCTTGTTTGGATGGATGCAGGTAAGGACTCTATCTTATCTTGGAAGGATTTGTTGGCTTTGGCAAGCTATCCTACACCGGATTACACACTCACTTACTATCTGGGAAGTTCATCTGTTATTTGTATGCTAGAATGAGGCCTCATTCGTACAAACATTGTGCAAAAATAATTCTAATACTGAGTAGTTTTTGTACTTATCTATTCGCTTTTCTAAAGCCAGCTTCTTTTGAATGTAAAAAGTTCAATTATGTCTTATTATTTATGGTAAAACAGCTACACACACATACACACACACATTGCATAGAGATTTTGTTGTCTTGTTCAATGGGTGATATCAAATACACTTCATTAGGCATCTACCATGCCCTCTCAGGTTTGACACAACTATTGAAATCCTCATGATAGATCATATGACAAAGGTTGTATGTATGCACATTTTGAGGAGGATGGCAAGGCATCAAAACACTCTTTACAAACTCAAGCTACTTTTGGTGCATGCAATAAAAGTGGTAGTAAATTAGCTTATTCAGAAATTGATTGGAGTCATCCCAAAGCTGAGATTAATCATCTACACACATACATGTAGACTTGTTAATTTTGCGCAAGTGCCTAGCTTGAAAAAAACCCCCTTTATGAGTAATAGTTATCAAGGACTTTTGAGAATCTTGACATTCTTTATCAAACCACCTTTTGCGTGATGTATCTTTGTTGACACTATGGAGATGCTTTATGGCAAGCATTCTTCTGCACAAGAACAAATAACTTTCTTGAAAGCTTTCCATTTAGTTTCCAATGGTGTGTCATATTGAAGCTTTGTCATCGATTACTTTTGCTCAACCATTTCAATGTACATTGGTGCCCGTTTGAAATCCATACATAGTGATAAATTCTCTTCCCTTTGGCTGAGATTATCATGCTTAGTTGATTCTCCACATGCAAGGTCAATACATAAGTTCTGATGGTTTGATTTTGGGGTCCATTGGCCAAACATAAAACTCTTTATGCGATATATGATGGCTTTAGAGAGTATCATATAGTCATCACACTATCCTCATTATGTTTTCTACATGTAAATCCATTGGTTCCACTCCACAAAGATACACCATTGGCAATGAGCATACCCGTGCTATTACACATGTGTAAAAGTAACTTTCCATAGTGATCCATCTCTTTCTCATCCATTGGATTATGATCATACAAGTGAACTTCCTCCAACTTCCTTGAAATGTATGGCATATCAAATTGTTATCATGTTGCAATGTTTTTGTGCGAGAATTCATATCCCCAAATACAATAATATCACCATTTCCTTTCAAATAAGCAATGTCCTAAAAAATGGATAATATCTATCCATGCAAGCATAAAGGGGGAATCATGATGAGGAATGTAGCAACTGGCTATAAAAACGGGAGCTCTTTTTGGTGTTATAATTTTCAGCCATACATAGCGTTTGTACTTGTCATCTTTTACAATTGATACAAAATCTTCCAATCCTTACTTAACCATACATGCTACCCATCCTTGCCCTCTTTGTTTCTTGATATTCTTTGACCACATCAATGAATGTACATTGTAATCCTTCAAGGCTTTAATCCTTTGTGTATCATGCTCCCAAGTTCCAACAAGAAGTACAACATCAGCTTTGCTTGTTAGTTCATCAATGCCAACCCCCGCATTCCATGGGTATCCATTTCAATTCCAAAAGAATATTTTCAATTGTAACTCGGACTCATAGGTTGCGCATCCCTATTTTCTCAAGGGACTTGCCTCCGCCTTGGGTACATTTTCTTCATGAGAGATCTCCTTGTTTTTCTTATTCTTTTCCTCGTATGTCTTGCGACGCATATTGCTAAAAGTGTAATCTTCACATACAAAACATTTTGTATTCCTCAAATAGATCTAACTATTATCAAGAATAATATTTCGTTTGGGGCGGCATGATGCATACAATTGGCCGTTCTCCCGAGCGAGAAGATCCTTGCTTACCCACTCTATGTGCTCCATAGACCATAACTCCAGACATGCCAAAGTGGGTTTTGAAGAAATCTTTGATAACAATGGCAAGAGAAGGAGGCGTATCTAAGTTCTTTGCGGTAGTTCCACGAATAACAATGTTCTTGGAACGTCGCTCCCGTTTTTTGACCTAGTAGACCGTAGATCACTCTTTTGATCATAACTTCTTCTTCTTCTCTCTCTCTCTCTCCTATGACATTAAAAATTTTCTTCTTCTTCTTCTTCTTCTTCTCTCTCTCTCTCCCCCCCCCCCCCCCCCCCCAATAGATATTCACTTTTGTTGAAGACTTGTCATGTAGCTTTTAAAGTCTATCTAGATTGTTCGTACACCCTTTAACATTTTTCTCTCTCTTCCCCCTTCTCTTGGACGCGTCACTCATTGGACATTAAAAAATTGTCCTCTCTCTCTCTCTGTTGAAAGGGTAATTAATTAGCTAAATTGATGCTCAATCAAATTTATGCTGAATCGGATCTGAATTGGATTATGCTTAGTCGAACTTCTGTTTGGTCGGATATTGTAACTCGTATTTTGGTTAGATTGGATATTCATGTCAAGAAGATTTCAGTTAGAGCAGTTATAACTCGATGGAGATAGAAGTAGTCTTGTGTACAAGAGAGAGAAGATGTACAAGCTTTCAAAAATGAAGTTCTCTGATGTCTGAACTCGCTTTGTTTCTGTTTTTGCTCAGTCTAAAGTTGCTTATGCTATCTTATGCAATACTCTGATTATGAATTGAGTGTTCATTTCTCTGTGTACAAGTGTGTGTGTGAGTAGGATTTTTGTGTTGATGAGCCCCAACACATTTGGCAGTCCTGATGTGTCCGATTATCTTCTTAGATAGCATTCAAGGTTGGTTTGTGGTCATACTGAATGATGATGTATGTTGGAGGAGCAGAGAAGGTAATCTCGAGTGTATTACACAAGGGCTCAGGCCCAAGCAGAGGAAATAATGATCCTTTTCAATATGGTCCAATCATAGAGGAACAAGGAGAAACAAATGACTCTAAATTACAATCAAAAATTCAGGTAGGAGAGAGTTCAGGAGCGGCACAGGGTAGGCAAGTGAGGCAATGTGTTGGAGCTTTACTCTTGAGAACAAGATCTGCAAGAAGTAGAAGAAGACTCCACTTTGACCCATTACAGGTATCTACCATGCAAATACCTAGGAGAGTACCTCAACCCCCCCTATGGCTCAACCACCTCCTAACCCCAAGGTTAAGGCATCAAAGTTCAGAGGAAAGCCTCGTGAGGATACAAATTGTCATGTGGCTCAGTATGAGACCAAGTGGCAAGCAAGTGGACATCATGGTGTATATGGTGATGATATAAAATTGCAGCAATTTGCAGCAACACTCAAGGGCAAGGCCATGATTTGGTTTAGCCAATATGGAATTACACATTTTGCAACCTATGGTGCACTCCGAGTGGCATTTTTGCAAAGATTCAAAAAGGAGAAGACTCCCATTGATATTTGAATGAAAATCAGGGACAACAAACAAGGGAATATGCTGGTGGAAGATTATGCTCAGAAATTCAAAATTTTGGTGGAGAGATTGCAGGGAAATGAGATACCCACAGATGAGATGTTGGCAGGTTATTTCTTGAAAGGTTTGAGAAAGGGATTAAAGAATGCTGTGGCCAGCATTGACATTGTAGGTGGCTTCAATAATTTGGTCTTAGCTGCAACAAGAGTGCAAAAAAGACTTGGAATGACCAAGACAAAAAGCAGAAGCAAGGATAGTTCTGAATTTGAGGATGGGTCCAATACTGAGTCTGAAGTTGATACAGAAAATGATTCCGAGGGGTCATCACACAGTGAGGCTAAAAGTAGCAAAGGGAAGCACAAGAAGAAGAAGCATGGTAGTAATAAGAGAAAGGATAAGAAGGATAAAGAGGAGGAATTGATTAATCAATTGAAGAAAATTGGATATTCCATTGTGGCCCCCAAGGAAAAGCAATATTGTCAGATTTGTGAAAGGGAAGGACATAACACAGCTCAGTGTTGGTACAATCCCTACAATAGAGGTAGATCCACTCCTAATGCAGGAAGAGGGAGAAATGATGCTGAAACCAATCAAATAGCTCCTTTTAGAGGGAGACCACCATTTCAAAGACCTCCTCGACCTCCAAGACCACCTTGGAGAAATCAGGACAATAATCAAAGACGACCACCAGGTATTATGCCATGTGTGTATTGTGCTGCACCAGACCATTGGGTTGGTCTGAATTGTGCCTTGTGGATTAAACATCGAGAGGAGAGAGGAATGCCAGTGGTACCCTACAATCAAGATAATCAGCAATTGAACCTGCAACAACAACAACAAAATCAACCACCATCTCAAGCCAATGTAATCATCATTGATATTGATGAGCAAAAACCAACAGGGGAGTTACTTGAAGAAAATTGGAAGTAGCAACCTGAAGAGCATTGTGATGAATGGGCTTGTGATTGTAATCAAGCTTGGGAAGATCAAGAGATAGATGTCATGGCTATTACTAGGTCTAAGGGCAAAGGTCCTATTGACTAGAAGGAGCAAAAAGGAATCCGAGATTGAGTTCAGAAACAGGTTCAGAAGGACCAACAAAATTAGAAGGTGGATGACATTACTTCAGATATTGAAGAGGATAAATTGCAGCAGCAATATGAGAGACCTTTGTCACCAAAGGATGACAAGGATTGGTTTGAGGTATTAATAAACTCTCCTTTACAGATATCTTTGGATCAGTCATTATGTATGGTTCCAGCCTTCAAAGAAAAGTTGTTGAATAGATTGTTGTCAAGAGAGTCTCCAATTCCGACAAATCATGTGCTTGAGACTGTTGTGAACAATGTTGATCCAGCAGATGTGAACTTTGTGGTTCCAGTTATTAAGGTGGTATTTCAGAGCACCTTGTTTGAAGAAGTGTTGCTGGACGGTGGATCTGGAGTCAATATATTGGCCGAGTCTATCTTTTATAAAATGAAGTTGGGTAAATTGGAGTCAACACCATTTCAGGTGAAGATGGTAGATCAGAGGAGAGTTCAACCCTTAGGAATTCTGAGGCAGCAAGCTATTTATATTACAGGTATTAGATTTCAGTGAATTTTTTTGTGTTGAAGATGGAGAAGGGTGATACCTCCTATGATATGTTGTTGGGAAGGCCTTGGTTCAGGTTGGCTAAAGTCAAGCAGGATTGGGGAGAGAATGAAGTTGTTATCTAACCCCAAGTCGATGTGAGGCAAGCTTTTTTTCCTCAAACTCTTTAAAGAAATACAAAGTTCCAAAAAATTCTAAAAAAATATCAATATCGGTCTTGAAAAAAACCCCTTGAAAAGGTAATGCCCTATATATATTAAAAAATTAAATTCCCATTAAATAACAAAATATCCACTAAAATCATCTCTTTTTGTTATGTGCATTTAAACTAGAACAATTATTCTATGTAGAGTAGAAAGTCTTGTCACTTTACAGTATGAAAAGGCTTGTCATTTCTTACAATGTTACATTTTACTTTTGCATTTTAGATTATATATTTTGTCATGTTTTCTTTGAAGTGAACCAATGAGTGACATTTGGAGGCCTTCACCTTCCTTGAAAATTTTAAGCTCCATTATATCTAGTACTAGTATGTGGCCCGCGCGTTGCTGCGACTAGAAAATGCATGTCTTCTATTCTTACAACTATAAAGGTGGAAATTTATATAGATTCTATTTTTCTACATGTATAGACTCTTTTGAATTTCAAAAAAAGGATTCACAACATCTCTCTATGGATTCTAAAAAAATTATACATGCAAGAGGCATAAAATATTCCTTTAATACCAAGCTTGACGGGTTTTCACATGTCACATAGGATTTTCTAACCCTTATTCAATGGATCTAGGAGTGCTTTATAGCTATTGAAGAGAGCATAGAGAGATAGATAGATAGATAGATAGATAGATAGAGAGAGAGAGAGAGAGAGAGAGAGAGAGAGAGAGAGAGAGAGAGAGAGAGAGAGAGAGAGAGAGAGAGAGAGAAACATAGAGAATTAAACAACTATAAGCAACATAGAGAACTATCCAATTAAATAGACAGGAGGAGGAGGAGGAGGAGAATATAGATATAAATCTCTCTCTCTATGTTGTTTATAGTTGTTTAATTCTCTATGTTTCTCTCTCTCTCTCTCTCTCTCTCTCTCTCTCTCTCTCTCTCTCTCCCCAAAAAAACTTTAAATACTAAATACCTTTATATTTTGTAGGTTTTCTTAACTTCTAATTTACAATAGAGGTAGCATTTCAAAATTTGTAGGTGACATTACAATTTTTGCTCAAGCTTTGCTCTTAAGTCATGAAGTCTCCAACATTTATGGTGTTTGTTACTGCATAGAGAGAGAGAGAGAGAGAGAGAGAGAGAGAGAGAGAGAGAGAGAGAGAGAGAGAGAGAGAGATTCTAATTGTTTGAAAAAAGAGAGAGCTATAGGGGCTTCCAACTCCATGATGAAGGAGAATTTAACCTTAAATAGGTTCTCCAAGGAGCTACTGTACATCTTTGGCCAACATGGAAGACGATCATGCCTATGTGTACCACATCTGAGAGATGCAATTGGCCATGGACGTGCAGAAGATGTGTATTTCCTTTGCCACCCAATAAGCCATCTTGTGAGGAGTATCATCGTCACTTAGTTGCACTTACATCGAGCTTGTATGGTAAAAATGGATGATTCCAAGACTTTAGAAGATGTGAAAAGAAGCATAGCTCATGTTTGTTCATTGGATGACTTATACATCAGACTTGACATTCTCAAGTACATGGGATTGGCCCCTAGCTTGATGTAGGAAGAGATGAAGAATGGTTTAAAGTCATCAAAGCATGTTGCTAGGCTGCTAGCTTTCAAAGGATCATCTCCATACCCATCCCACATTCAAGCAAACCAATAATTCAAGAAACCATTAATGTGTTAGCCATCATGCAAGGTCTAGATAAGGGAGAATTTTCCTCTTCACCATCATCATTAGATGTTGGATCTATGTCACCTTAAACAAATAATGTGTAAGGCACTTGGACACCTTCCCCTCCCTACTAAAAGTCTCAAAGATTTCATCTCTTGTAGCATTGATTTTGTATATTCCAATGATAGAAAAAGGCCTAGGTTTAGTGCAATCACACCTAGAAATGTATTTGAGTGCATGCTTAGTGTAATCATATGTAGTTTTTTTGGAAAAAATATTATGTATTTGAGTGCTGAAAAATAACCTAGGTTCTGCGATCCCACCTGCAAAATAAAACCTGCAAACATAGTAAATTTTCCTTAAAAATTTCTCATACGTAGGTTTTCCAAGTTTTTGGGAGAAAGTATTGTTCATTTGAATGCTCCAACAAAAACCTGTGTTTACTGTAATCTAGCTTACAAATTTTGAAATTTACCTCTAAATTCTAAATTTCGTTAAATTTAGTGTAAAAACCATCAAATACAATAAATTTGCCTCTAAAATTTTTCATAGGTAGGTTTTTCAAATTTTTGAAAAAAGCATTGTGTACCTCAGTGCTCGAAGAAAATCTAAGTTTAATGTAAATATAGTGAATTTGCCTCCTTGAAAGTGCCCCTAAAGAGTAAGAAACCCTAAGAATGGGGGTGGCCAAGGGCCACATAAGTGCATTCTAAGAGACTACATTGAAATATGGTGTACATGTTGACCAAAACATTTTGAAACAGGAGGGTTTTTTAAAAGAGGCCCTCAATGGCCATTTTAGTTTGCTTATGCCAAATACTTGCATGATGCCACATGCCTTTGAGATATAGGGATACAAACTTATATCCGGACACGAGCCCTCACCTTGACTCATGTAAACTACTCACAACTTCCTTACCCTCACCCTCCTCCTTTCCAACATATGCAGCATCCTAACCTACAAACTTTAATACCATTGAGAGCTTGTTGTGCTTTTTTGAGTACATGATCACAATTAGTGTACATGCTGAGTAAAGCATTTTCAACCATAATCTGTCTTCTGGGCTTCTCTAAGAGACCTTGATAGGAATGTCATCATGAATTCTTTCATTCATGTCAACTTCTTAAATGTTGGCATTGGATAATACTAACATTCCTCAAGGTGCAAGCCAATGTTGACATCATTAGGCCATTTAATAAGCAGAAAAAAGCTAGGTGCATTGGTATGCAAAGTGGATGACTTGGATGCAAGTTTCTAGGAAGGGAAACTATGAGTGATGACTTCTCAAGTTCCTTAGTGAAAGCCCGAAGATTGACACCAACAAAACACACTCTAGAGGGATCCACAAGGTAGAGAGCTTGAGGAGTTGCAAGTTTTGTTGACTTTGGGACCAATTAGATGAATTACAAATAAGAGAGCAGGCATTCAATCTTCATCATACATGAGAAAATCAAACTTGAAAACCTTCAAATATAGTAAATTTTCTTCTAAGATTTCTCATACATAATTTTTGTAGGATTGGCCCTTGATGAAAACCTCTAAATTTAATAAAAATCTAAAAAATTAGTAAAAATCTTCAAATTTTAGATGCAAATCTCCAAACTTTTAGAGGAAAATTTTAGGAAATCATGTTAAAATCTTCAAATATAGTACATTTGCCTCTAGAATTTCTCATATGGAGGTTTTTCAAGTATTTGAGAAAAGCATTATATATCCAAGTGCTCGAAAAAAAACATAGGTTAAGTGTAATCTCACCTACAAATTTTGAGGTTTACCTCTAGATTTGAAGGTGAGAAAACCTACAAAGTTCATAGAAATTAGCAAGATGAACTACATATCAAAGGGGAGGCATACAATCATCATCCTACACACAAAATGCGAAACTCAAGTATAAAAACCTTCACTTATAGTAAATTTGTCTCTGAAAGTTTATCATATGTAGGTTTTTCAAGTTTCATTTTTTGTGGGATTGTCCAAGAGCCCTTGATGGCAACCTCCAAATTTCGTAAAAACCTTCAAATTTTAGAGTCAAATCTCCAAATTTTAGAGGCAAATTTTATGAAAATCACATAAAGACCTTCAAATATACTTTTCTCATATGTAGGTTTTCCAAGTTTTTGAAAAAGAGCAGTATATATCCAAGAGTGCTGGTGCTAGGAAAAAGGCTAGGTTTAGTGTAATCCCACCTATGAACTTTAAATTCTAGATTTGAAGGTGAGAAAACCCATGAAAATGATAGAAAAGCACTATGTATCCAAGTGCTCAAAAAAACCCTAGGTTTGGTGTAATCCCACCTACAAATTTTGAGATTTATCTCTAAATTCTAATTTGAAGGTGAGAATGCCTATGAAGTTAATAGGGAAAAACCTAGGTCTAGTGTAATCCAACCCACAAATTTTGAAATTACCTTTAAATTATAATTTGAATTTGAGAACACATACAAAGTTCAGAGAAATTTAGTGCAAAAGTCTTTAAACAAAGTCATTTCCTCTGCCTTCCGTCGTTGTTAACTTGCAATTTCTTGCCACCCGTTCTAGATTTTCTCTTAGATTTGTCAACTTGGGCTCACTCTGAGTTGAAGTTGAAGTTGAGAACACCTACAAAGTTTAGAGAAATTTAGCGCAAAAACCTTTAAACAAAGTCAACAGTTTACTCTGCCTTCCGTTGTTGTTAACTTGCAATTGCTCGCCACCCATCCTAGATTTTTCCTTGGATTCGTCAACATGGGATAACTCGCCTTTGTTTGTGATTGGATATGGGATCAACTACTCTCTCTCTCTCTCTCTCTCTCTCTCACACACACACACACACACACACACACACACACACACACACACACACACACACACACACACACACACACACACACACACACACACACACACACAAAACTGTCTACGACAATTGTGATATCGCGTTCTCTCTCTCTCTCTCTCTCTTTACACACACACACATAGGCTACAGACAGTTGTGATTCTCTCTCTCTCTCTCTCTCTCTCTCTCACACACACACACACACACACACACACA